>NC_069070.1:52264561-52572576 GCF_025698485.1 Gossypium arboreum
CGAAAATGGCTCGTAAAAGTGGAGTATGGCATTAGACCATTTGTGTTTATGTATATATATATGGTTTCATGATGTGACTATGGACTGGAATGGAAGTGTTGGGCAATGATCAGCCCTTGGAATGGCTAAATATGATCATATGTGGACCTATGTATGACAAAACTCTAGTTGGTCCATGGAAACCACGAAATAGGTAAGGTTTACCTTGAAAACAGATGCTGACAGCAGCAGTGGTGTGGATTTGAAAAATCACTAAAAATTTTAGGAATGGAATTAAATAGTGAATAAATTATGTAAATGAACCTTGATGAATCTACTTTCATATGGAAGAAACAAAACGGTCATATGAGTTATATGTTAAGAGATATTAAAGTTCTCGTGAAACAGGGCCAGAACGGTTTCTGGATCCCCTGTTCCGACTTTGGAAATTCATTATAAATTAACCAGAGATAATTAGGAGTCATGCCATATATTTATAGATTCCTCTCTGAGTCTAGTTTCTATAGAAACAAATGGCATCAGTATTGAAGCCCTGTACAGGGAGATATCCAATTCGTAATGCGTGAAGGTCAGTGTAGTCGAACCCTGGATTAGGGGAGACTTTAACTAATAAACTGTACTAATTGGCCCGACCAAAAATTCTAGAAAAAATATGTTGATGGACTTATGAGTCTAGTTTCAGGTAAAAATTACGAAACTGATTTTCGAGCTTTAAAACTCAAGATATAATTTTTAAGGCGACAGTGACGCAGTAACCAGCTAGTCTGGAAAAATTTTTTTATGGACTGTGAAAACAATTAAGTTAAGTCTGTGTGCACCTTGTGTTCGACCCCGGTAACGGACTCGGGTACGGGCCGTTACAGTTTGTGCCTCAGGAATGTCCAGAATCAGTTAGATTTTTTCATTTGTTTTATCTTTGTTTTTGTTCAATTCATAAACATGATTTCAACTAAGTATTTTATTTTTAGTACAATGGTGATTGCTTAAATTTGTTTGTGTTAGAATGATCTGATTTCCATAATTTGCTTTATTCAATTATGTTAAAACATGTCTTGTGCTTTTGATCAAGTTATTCATACAAGAAAAATCACGATTAAGTTTCTTATGCATGTTTAATGTGAAGAAATATATGAATTAATTAATTAATATGACCTAGGTTTTAATTAATCAACATAATACTTGTATGGTGTAATGTTTAATCACGTATGGATTAAATTTGTAATAATACCAAAACTATTATTACCTTACATAACATTGTAATATGTTTTGCTTATGAAATTTTAAGTCTATTAAACATAAAAATATGTGTGATAGGTTTACTAATTAATTAAGTTAAATACTTTACTAATTTTTATTAGGGTTGATAAATGATCAATTTAGTCACGGAATTTACGTAACATCTTTTAATAGTATGAATGATTCTAAGTTAGGAAGGATGATTGATCTGACACAAGCATGCCATTGTGATAAACTCTTAAGCTTTTCATTTTTCGTGTTCATTTTATTACATACTTGATAATTTTTAGCATATTAAATTAGTTAGTTAACTCGTTTTTATCTAATTGCACCACACTTTCAACCTATATTATTTTTCCATCTCAAATTTGTTTAAGTTCTAATTTTTCTCAAAAAAGTGCTTAACAGTCCCTGTGGAAACTTCACTCAATACTTTTCACTTTATTACATGCCACGACTATGTACACTTGCACATTTTTATCGTTTCATGTTTTTGACGTCATTGTCGAGGTTTGTGTTTAAAGACATTGTCTGTGAAATTATTATTTTACAAGTTGGTTTTAATTTTTTGTTGAATTTTAATTTAGTTACTTTTGTTTATTTGATGTCTTTGTAAGTATTGACCGTATCATTGACTTACTCCCAATAGATCCTGAAACCAAAAGAACACTTAGACAAATGAGAAGATAAGCAGCTCAAAAACAAACTGAATGAATGAATATTGAGAATTAGAATCGAGATCAAGGAAATGAAACTGCAAATGCTCAAAATTTGATCCCTATTTTTAATGACAGAGACCAAGCCTTAAGATAGAGTGTCTTGCCACTTTTCCATAAACTTAATCCAGGTACCGTTAAACCCAAGATCGAGGCACCACAGTTTTAGTTTAAGCCTGTTATGTTCTAGATGCTTCAAACAGTGGGCCAGTTGAGTAGGATGCCTACTGAGGATTCCCACCTTTACCTTCAATTGTTTATGGAGATGAGTGACTCTTTCAAGCTAGCCGGAGTTACCGAAGTTGCATTACGGTTGAATCTATTCCCATATTCACTAAGGGACAAAGCAAGAGCTTGGCTAAATTCACTACCACCTGGTTTAATTTCTACATGGCAACAATTGGCATAACACTTCCTAATAAAGTGTTTTCCATCTAGAAAGAGTGTTAAGTTGTGAAATGAGACCACTACCTTCTAACAAATGGATGATGAATCCTTGTATGAGGCGTGGGAGAGATTCAAAGAGTTCCTACAAAAATGCCCTTATCATGGAATTCCACATTGCATCTAGTTGGAGACATTCTACAATGGTCTTAACGCACACACAAAGATGGTGGTAGACGCTTCTGCGAATAGAACAATACTTTCTAAGTCTTATAATCAGGCTTATGAGATTATTGAGAGAATTGCTAGTAACAATTACCAATGGCCAACCAACCAAGCCACCACAGGAGGTAGAGTTGCAGGAGTACATGAAATTGATGGGCTTACATCCCTTATAGCTTATGTATCCTCTATGTCCTCAATGCTTAAGAATCTTACTACTAACGGTTTCAATAATAATCTGACAGGACTGCAGCCTAGCCAATTTGAAAACATCTTTTGTGTTTTCTGTGGAGATGGACACATGTTAAAAAATTTTCCATCAAACCCAAAGTCCATCTATTACGTGGGAAATCTGAATCAAAGTGGGTCAAGGCTACAGTTAAATTTTTATAACCCTTCAAGGAGAAACCATCCAAATTTCTCATAGAGTAATCAAGGAACAAGTCCTATTAACACTTACACGCAATCAAGGCCAAGTCAGCCGGTAGGATTTAATCAACAAGTTTAAAAAAACATCTCAAGCTGAACCATCCAAAAGTTTAAAGAACTTGTTGAAAACATACATGGTGAAAAATGATGCAATGATTCAAAGCCAAGCAACAACATTGAAGAACTTGGAGAATCAAATGGGTCAGCTAGCCAGTGAACTATGAAACAAACTACAAGGGACTTCGCCTAGTGACATGAAAAACCCAAGAAATTTGGGCAAGGAACATTGCAAAGTGATCAATTTATGGGCAGGAAAAACTTTAGAGCCCATTGTTGTAAAAATCAAAGACGAACCCACTAAAGCTCAAGAAAAAGATGAGGTTCAACCAACTATTGAAAATCTTGTGTTACAGAAACCAGAATCAAAAAACTCTTAAGAGGTAAAACCTAACTTGGTCAATTCTGATAAACTCACACCTATGTTAGATGCAGAAAAACTGCCACAGAAGAAGGATTATCTAGTACAAGTTAAGAATCCTCCACCACCCTTATTCGATCTAGTGCTCTAAGTGTATTTTTATCTAAGTACACTTGTACTTTTTTGAACTGATTGGTTAATAAAATTACTCATAAATTACATTAATATACTTTGTATTATTTTCCTTAAATAATTTTTGCACATAAACCAAAATAGAAGAAAATGTTGCTCATTAGTTGTCTATTGTTTAAACTGATACTAAACGGTATTACATGGTCGGATCTTAGTAAGAAAAGAAAACTTGTATTAGTAGAAGAACCTAAATATGTCCTTAATCTAATTATAAATGAGTAAAACTATTAAAAGACTAATATGTTGTCTATCAAGTCCAACTGGGGAGATGTCCTGTCTTGGGCATCAGAGCGAACGACTACAAAAAGATAGAAATATAGATGTAATTGAATGGACTGACAATACATCGGGCAGGACCAAGCAAAATAGATTTTAAATTTGTTTATGGATTTATTCACTTTTAACATTCATTGTGTGGCATACCTAAATCCTAAGTGGATGGCGGACTATGTATGTGTAACTCATACACTTTGATGTAAGTAAAAGCCTAAGTTCAAATAGTTAAGGAACCATAAGCTGATGTGTTAGGTGTACGACTTTTGTAGTATGTAGTATCATTCACAATAGTGAAATTCATAGCCTAAAACATGGGTGAATGATATGCTCTCATTGGCATTACATGGTTGTTGAAAAGTAAACGTGGCCACAGGTTGTCCGTCTTTGTGATGGATGACTTAATCACTATTTGGTAGTGATTGACTTTTCATATTTGTAGAATGGATATTATCCTAAAGAGATCAATGATAGCCCTGACACATTGATGACAAGGTCATTGGACGAGCACTGTGTAGTTGCTTTTGTAATGGTATGTCATTGGGGAGAGCTAAGTCACGATACTATAGTGAAATGACTTCATAACTAAATGAGTTTATAATTAATCGGGGAAAAGATGAAACTTAATTATAAATCATTTGAGCCTCAACTACATATGTCCTATCGGTCTCTCTGCTAGCTCGTTGAAACCAAAAATAAATTGCTTGTTTTGAATAGAAATGAGCAGAATGAATAAAAAAAGAGAAATGATAAACATTTAGGAAAGATTATGGTTTCCTCTGAAATGGAGAAATAAAATCATTTGGAAATGAATGTATGTTTCCAAAAATGGAAATTTACAACCTCATATAGATTACTTAAAAATGATCAAAAGAATGAGTTTATGTTTTTGGACTGTTTTGAAGCCCCAAAATAAAAATAAATCATTAGATCATAGTGAACATGTTGAATTGTGAAATATTGAACATAGTTTCTTGAAATTTAATAGGGGCAAAATTGTCAAAATTTTACCAAGGGTAAAATCGTCAAAATTTTGTTGGGGGTAAAATAAATAGGGATGAGAAAATTATTTTAGATATAAATATTAAATTTCATTTTGGAAAATAGAAAAATTGAATCACGTTGGATCACATTACAAAGTACTGGGTCAAAAAGGCCCAAAAAGTACTCATAATTGGGTTCGTTGTGAAAGAGGCCCAAAACCCCTTATGTAACATGAACAGAGCGGCAACCCTAATAGGAATACTAGGGTGTGTCGCCGACCCTTCTCCTACTCTAAGTAGGAAGTTTTTTTTTTTTTTAATTTGAAATAAACCACTACAACTCAGTAAGGGTTCTACTTTCTACTCCTATAAATAGATGGCACCAATAGAGCTATTTACATAATTTTAGAGATATGGTTATTCTGCCAAAAAATAGAGAGAATTAATTCTCAACTATTAAATATATTTTTTTCTAGAATAACAATTCCACTGGTTTCTATAAAGAGGAGAGAAATTTTAGTTTTCACCCTAAAAAGAAAAGAAATTTTTTTCGAGTTCTGTGTTTTGATTCAATTGGTTTGAGCCCACAATCAAAGTAGTTCATGGTATGAGAATAGCGGGGAAGATCGTTTGGTTGAAACCCAAAAAATATCAAAGATCTGCTTACCCAAAAATACAGGTACGATTTCGATCTAAGGTTTATTGTTATAAATGTCACAAACTGGGTCAGTTTTTAAAATTTTAATTTTTTACTTTGCCAAAAAACTATTTTTAAACTAGGTTTTTTCCAACAATTCGTATTAGAGCCAGGATATGCTATGTTTATAGTGTAAACAGAAACTAAATCTCTCTCTTCATCTTGTTTGATTAATATTTGATAAGATGTGACATTCTTGTAATTATTCACATGTTTAGGGGAATGTATGTGAATGAATGCAATATTATATATATTTGTTATATAATTATTTTTTTCCAAGGTTATGGTTCTTAGGGAATAGACCGTGAACTATCATCTCCACGTAGAATTGTTTCTATTTTTAGAATTCTTGTGAGCCGAAAACGAACATAAGACATAAATGTAATTTTTCCAAAAGGGAGTCCATAACGAGAAGAAAATAAAGCGATGGTGGTTACATTTTATTGACATTTACATTTATCCTCTTGTCTAAAGTTGAAAAAGATTATGAATAATTCTAAACATTATATAAAAAAATTCAACATTTAATATCTTCATCCAAGTTGTAGCTAACAATATTTAAAAATGTTAGAATCTTATTATTAATTTCTCTATTTTTTATTTTTTAATATTTTAATTATTAAAATATTTAATATATTTTAATCATGTTTAAAAATTAAAATAATATTATTTATTTTATTAATAAATTAAAATAAACACATAAAATTACATTTAATGAGTGTGATACTAAAACTTATTTATTAAAAACTATATTAAGAAATAAAATAATAAAAGCAATATTGTTGTTTAAAAAAATTCAACCGTGCTAAGTATATATATTGCAAATGCTATACTATTCAAAGCCTCGTTTCACAATTGCTTTCTTTCTCACCCAGGTCACACCACAGCATTTAGACACTTTGTTTCTTCATGCCTCTCTTCCTCTCACTTCTTCTCATTTTATGGTTTCCTTCAACCAATGCTGATTGGCCACCTTCTCTTGGCTACTGGCCAAGTTCTAAATTCAGGCCTATGAGCTTTTATAGCGGCTTTAGAAACCTTTGGGGTCCCAACCATCAAAGCGTAGACCAAAGTTCATTGACAATATGGCTTGATAGAACCTCAGGTCTTATTTCATCTCATTCTTTTTTGTTATACGGTGTTAAATTTTAATTTATCCTTTTCCCCCTAGTTTTATTGTTTTTTTTTTTTTAAAGAAAGTGGATTCAAATCTATCCGGCCTTTTCATTCGGGTTATTTTGGTGCCTCCATTAAGCTTCAATTTGGTTACACTGCAGGGGTCATAACAGATTTTTATGTAAATTTTCTCTATTTTTAATTTGATAATCAATAAGTTTATAAAGCTGCTTGAAATTCTCTCCCCCCTTTCTGAGACTTATTGGAGAAGTGATTAGAGTTTTCATCTATCACTTAGATAACACAAGTTCAATATCTATCTTTTTGACTCCTCCCCCAATATAATAATAATAAGGTAAATTGCACTCAAGATCATTAAATTATTGGTAATTTTATGTTTTAATTACTTAACTTCAAAATGTTACAAAATGGTCACTAAATTATTCGAAAGTTTTTATTTAAATCATTGGACTGTTAAAATCGACGTTGTATGGCCTTCTCTGTTTGTAATGTCTACACAAATCAAAAGTTCTTATTCCGTTCTATTCTATAGTTTAATGTTTTTTTTCATGAAATAGTTTTAAATGTTATGAATTTGTGAGCCAAAAACCAAATAGCTTTCTTCTCCGATCTCCAACATTGACCGACAGATCGATTAGATCTTAGGTATGTTCTTCTACTTGGCGATGGATATTGCTGCATCATACAATCATTGAATCATTACTTGGAGCTTACTAGTGACTTAAATAAAAACTTTCAATTAGTTTAGTGATCATTTTGTAATTTTTGAAGTTAAGTAACCAAAACATATACTTACTAATAATTTAGTGACATTCGAATAATTTACTTATAATAATAAAAGAAACTTTTCTCTATATATATTATATCAAATTATTTTTTAGTATAGAAAAACCAATTCTAATCAATTTAATTGATAATCTTTGATCAACTTCATCACAATAGTTAATTTGATTTAAAGTAGGCTGCTAAATAGATTAATTTGATTTATTTTGGTTATAAATTTTATAATCATATAGTTGGACTTAATGCCTTTTAATATATATTTTTATTTTAAAAATTATAGTTAAAATATATAACTTTTAAAAAAATCGAAATATCTTTTATACTAAAAGGAAATAAGAGAAAAGTGAAAATAAAATTAAAATAATCGATTTAATAAACTTAATTGATCAAATAGACCAATAAATTGTGCAGCTAGACAGATTGATTAATCAATTAAAATATAAAGCAAATTGGTTAAGTAGCTATTTATTTATTTATCAACCAAATCAACCGATTGTTGTCTCCTATGATTTCCCTGTTGGGCTCTAAGGGACAAATGATAATACAAATGGCAGCTATCAAACAATGAAGTTCATCCAGGATTCCATGATGAAGTGGATATGGAGTTCCTTGGGACTACATTTGGTAAACCTTACACTTTGCAAACCAATGTGTACATAAGAGGGAATGGGGATGGAAAAATCATTGGAAGGGAGATGAAGTTTCATCTTTGGTTTGATCCTACGATAGACTTTCATTACTATACCATTCTTTGGAGTCTTAAGGAGATAGTGTGAGTATAATTATTTTAAATGAACTTGTTTTTTTAAATTTATTTTTTAAGCATGATATTTTTATCTAAACCTTGTAAAATATTTATATTTGGAGCATCCGTTAAGTTGGCAAACATCTTTACCAACATTTTGGTGGTTTGAGGGTTTTTTCCTAAGTTGGCAAAGATGTGCAACACTGGCCTCAGAGGAAATGTTGCATCACTTTTCCTTGGATACCTTTTTATGAGGCACATCATCATGGGCGGATGAAGATGGAAAATACAAAGCGGATTACAGATATCAACCATTCGTTGCAAAGTACACCAATTTCAAAGCAGGTGGTTGCTCTGCCTATGCGCCGGCTTGGTGCTGCCCAGTGTCCGCTTCACCTTTCCAGGAAGGCGGATTAACCATGCAGCAATATAGAGCTATAAGATGGGTTCAAAGATACCACATGGTGTATGACTATTGCAGGGACCCCAAAAGGAACCATGCCTTAACAAGTACCCTACTAACAGTTGGATCAAAAACTTTTTTCAACTTCTCTGTGAGTAGTGAAAGAAATTTACTATTATTTCACTTGTTTTCCTTTGTATCTTGAAATGGATCCCACTTCATGCAAGGTTTAGTTGAGAGTCCAAGGCTCCACAATAGAAAAAAAAAAAAGGGAAAGAAATATGAAAGAGTTTCTGTATTTTTGTTGTTGTTGTTTGCATCGTCATTTTCTCAATAAAAGCAAAAAATACACTTTTAAGAAAAATAGTACATGTACACAAGACATATGCATATATGTAATTGACATTTATTTTTTTCAAGTTTAGAAGTTGTGAGTTTCATTGCTTATTTCTTCAAACTGCAATTTTTATTATCGTAAATATAAGAATCGGGTTGAATCGTGGTAGAAACTTTTTTTATTTTATTATTATTTTTAAATCTTATTTTTACTTTGTTAAATCCATATACTTTGTTATCTTTTATTTAAATGGTCTAAACTAGAATCAAAACATAATTACTTAAGACATAATCATATAAAATAAGGTATGATGAAAAATTTATTTTGGCGTTTACAGATGTACCCATGATGTGTTGAAGACAGTCACATACAGATTGATTTTACCCCCTGAACTTGAAAAGATTCACAATGTTTTTCATGTCTCGATGCTTCGACGTTATAGATCCAATCCATCGCACATAATTAACCCATCAGAGGTTGAAATTCAATCTGATTTGAGTTATGAAGAAGAACCGATTCGTATCCTAGCTCACGAGGTGAAAGAGTTGCGAAACAAAAAGGTTCCGTTAGTAAAGGTGTTATGGCTCAAACACGGGATCGAAGAAGCTACATGGGAAACCGAGAAATCTATGAAAGAACGATACCCAAATCTATTCACTGGTAAGATTTTCGGGGACGAAAATTCCTTAAGTGGGGGAGAGTTGTGACAGCCCTAATTTGGCCCTAGTCGGAAAGTGGTTTCGGGACCACAAAACCGAGTCATAAAAATAATTAACCGTTATAATCTATGCTTACTGTATGTGTACATGCACGTGTGAAAGTTTCATGTTTTAATTTGGTCAATTGTATGTGAAATTATTAAATAGGACTTATGTGAGAAAATTCTAAAATGTGATAGGTTAATCTTAAGTGGCCTATTAATGCATGTGACAAAGAGGATGGACTTGCATGTCAAATATTCATTTTATTTAGGTAGTGGCCGGCAATGATGATATGTTATATGGAATATATGTATTATTTAATTATAATGGCTTTATAATTTTAATTTAGTAATGAATTAATAAAAAGAAAATGGGTGATGAAAACAAAGCTTCACCTTTGTTCTTCTGGGCCGAAATGTAAGAGAGGAAAGGGGAGAAAACTTCATTCGGTTACCATAGGCTTAAATCAAGCTCAAGAGCAAAGAGGGTCGAAGTTGGATAGGGGAAAAGAGAAAGTAATTGAGTAGCCTTTCTGCAACCGTTCAAGTATATCCGAGGTAAGTTTTGAATAGTCACATTTAGTACGTAATTGATAATGTCTTGATATGTGTATGATAACTGTACTGCGATCTATTGATTCTATTTGAATATAGTTGAATGACAAATAATTTATGTTTAAGGCTTAAAGCTGAATAGACATTAGAAGTTAAGCTTGGAAAGAAAATGGACATATATTCTTATGTATGTTATTGAGCCAAAAGTTATATGAACGGTGCCCATGTTATGCTATTATTCAAATGGAATAAATGAACTATGATTGTGAGATGTTATGTGATTGAATTTTCTTGCGAATAAGTATGCATAACATTCAGTGATGTATATCCGGACTTAGGGTCTGCAGGCTATGTGCTGGAATTATATCCAGACTTAGGGTCCGCAGGCTATGTGCTGGAATTATATCCGGACTTAAGGTCCGCAGGCTACATGCTAGAAATATGTCAGGGCTAAAGTCCCGAGCTTCGAAATGGTATTATCTGGGTTTAAATTCCCGCAGCTTGTCTTTGGTAATTGGTTTCAAGTCCTAAGACCTAATGAGCTTAATGCCGATAAGTTAAGTAAGATTACGATATTGAATGTTCGCGATAAACCATCGTTGAGTAAGTACTATACATTTAAAATGTTAAGGTACGTGATTACTTACTCATCGGTGAATTGATTTCAAGTGAATCATTAGCATCAAAGAAGAATATATATATAAATATGATTGATGGTTATATTTGTGAATATGAGAATGATTTAATCGATCATGGTATATTTGTATATGAATTATATGTTAAAATTTCTTTATGTACTCATGTACATTCAGTCAATGATTTTGTGAATTATTAGTACTAAAGAATGATACTTAGCTGTGAATGAATGTTTTGATTTTCGATAAGTCTTGAATTGTTTGTGATGCTTAAAACTTACTAAGCTTTGAAAGCTTACTCGTTCTTTATTTCTCTGTTTTATAGATTGTTGATTTTGGCCACCGACTGGGGATCGTCGTGATTCATCACACTATCGATCTTTTGGTATAGTTATATTTTGGACTCGATATGGCATGTATAGGTTAGGCTGATGATAACTATGTTTTGAAATTGTAAATATTTTGGCTATACGAAAATGGCGTATAACTTAAATATCAGTATGTATTTCAGCTCGATCTCTGTTTATGTTTATTGACACTGTGAATGAGATAATTAAATGTTTAGTTCGGTAATACCTCTTAGCCTTAATCCGGCGTTCGGATTCAGGTTAGGGGTGTTACACATGCCATACACAAGTCATGTACTGAACATATCAGCTATAGACTCGATCATCTTTAGAGCATAAGCCTCCACTTATATCAAAACACATGAGTTACATACGCATGGTCAATGACTAACTTAGGATTTAGGTAAGTCACACCATGAACATCGCAAGTGAATTAATTCACAAATAGATTCAAAATCAATTCAACATGGGCCTAGTCCAATGTATCATTCTTCCAATGAATACGTCTATTTCTCTACCTATAGAGTCAACTGCTCTAATAGCCAAGACTAGTCATCTCCCCAATTGGAATTGTAAACGACATAATAATCCTTTCATGATGTAATTTTTCTATGTATGTAAAATATGAAAGCCAGAAACACAAAAGATATAACAGTGAAATGTGAAATTAATTAATTAATTTGTTCATCGTTCAAATACATAGAAAATAATTACCTATTTACTACAATATGGGCACATTTCCCAACATAAGCTTTAATTAAAATAAGTTAAGTTAATTAAATAAAGATTATGTTAATTAAACTAAATTGATTATGCTTAATTAAACTATATATAGTTTATGATAGTGGAAAAGTGCCATCTTCTCATTTTGCTAATCTTATTGTCGTCCAAAGGTAGAAGAAAAACCTAAAAAATTCTTTGACATTCAATCCTCAATTTGGTAAGCAATTCAAGCCCTTTTCTTGTAATTCTTTTTGTAGATTTGAAGTCATAAGAGCTTGATTCTGCTAGCCCATTTACCAATTTGTAAAACTATTAAAGTTTTTGGAAGTTGTCATTATTAAGAAATGGATGAATTTGGTGTTAAATTGTTAGATATTAAGCTTAGTATATGAAAACAACTAAATTGTAAAGCTTAATTGTTAGTTTTGTACACTAAGGACCAAATTGAATAAAATGCAAAATTTTCATGGATTATTGGTAGGGATAGAAATTAGAGGGTCTCTAATGAGTGTTGGTGAAATTAGATTTCAATTTGAGGCATTAGATTGAAAGTTATGCTAGTTCTGATTTTAGGGACTAAATTGAATAAATTGGAAAAATATGATTGCCTTATTATTTGAATGTGATTTGGATGGAATTGGATACTGTAACACCCCAAACCCATCCTAGACATTATGACCGAATCTGCAATGTTACATTGAAGTGTTTTTCAAAAAACATAATTTCTTTGAAAATCCGTTCTATATTAAAACCTCTTTGTGATCTTAACGAAAGTTTAGGATATCTTGTTCATTGTTAAGACTCAAATCGTTTTAGCAAAATATGGATCATATTAGATTGTTATTACACTTTAAAACAATGTTTGTTGTGGTAGATTTCAAAATATGTTGTGTAAACGTGGTGTTTTAGAAAAAACATTTGTTTATAATTTGAAAATCCGTGACCTACTGCTAATAGATATAAATCAAAGTAAATAAATCCAAAATTAAAATAAAAACTTAAAGAGGCCTTATTACAAAACAAATACCCAAATAAAATTACTTATAAATTTAAAGTTAAATATGGAAGCAAATGCAGTTGTGTGGCCACCTTCGAGTCCCCCGCAGCACCGACCCGCCTAAGGATTACTTGCGCAGATAACAGAAAGGGTGAGTTTATGAAAACTCAGTGTGTAATCCCTTAACAACATCCAGTCATACAGTAGGCATTTACAGTTTGGGCCTAAGCTCGTTTCAGTAACAGTTTAATCTCAGTTAGGGCCTTAGCAGATTATAGTATCAGGATCAGTGTGGGCCTTAGCCCAAATCAATAGCGGTCACAGTACAGATATGTAATCAGAGATCCTACCCAACCAGCCTTTACACACCACTCCTTCTAGCCCTACATACCATGTAGGGATAAAATCAACCCACCCATCCCTACACACCAAAAATAGCACTAATTGTGGCACTAAATAGAAATTGTAGCAGAGCTGCAAGAACTGTACACTTCCTCCAATCATAATAACCCAACCCTATGCATCACATCATAATATCCTACATGTATGCAACATATATAAAATGGCATGCTCAATACAGTCATACATAGCATAGGGGCATATCTGTTATTTTACCTCACAGGGGTAAAATAGTCATTTCATCAAATTAGGGTCTAGATATACTTACCGACCCAATAGTAGATCCACAGTCATCTCGGGCGACCCATGCGACCTTAACAGTCAAATAGTGAAAATGGGCCTAAAGCCCGCAATGCGACCCATGTAGGCCCACACACCCGTGTGGTCTACGAAACCCCAAAATGGCCTTGGCCGTGTGGACTACATAGCCTGGCCCAATAATCACCACACATTCGTGTGGTTTGCCGGTGTGGGGCCCATGAGCCCATGGGGGCTGTGTTCGACCCAACGTGGCCCAAGTCGGCCTAAGCCCACGAAATCGCTCGTGGTGGCCTCTACGACCAAATGCCCGCGTTTATGCTTTCAGATCACCACAAGAGCGAGCACGCGTCCGTGTAGCATCAATGGTAATATTTTTCAGCTTTTGCCGATTTATGATTTGGGCAGTGTTTACACACCTGATTGTAAAGATACGTTACTTGCCCACGAGTATTCCAACCTATCACAATCCGAACTTCAGTTAAACACTTATCAAACAAATTGAAATGAACCCGAGCCAACACTTGTTCAAGAAATTACCTATCACTCACTTTAATCGATCACCTCGGAACCGTTGCAAGAGATCTAATCACAAGGCCTAAGGGGTTTCCTGCACTTCAATAAACCTTAGCAACCATTACACAACAGAACGGTTTGAACTAGTTGAACAATCACTTACCAAAACCGTAATGTCCAGACTAGAAGGGAAGAATATTCGGCCTATACCCACAAGAGCCAGGAGTACATAAATGATAGAGGCACAATGGAACACTTTTACCTTCACACCTAACTAGCTAAATATCAAAAATCCATAACCAAAAGTATAGAAGGAGAGAACAGGGTATTCGGCTACAATACTAAGATGAAGAAAGCGAAAAAGAGCAAGAAGCAATCGGTCAAGGTAATAGTGTGGAAAAGAATAGGGATCAGTTAATACATAAGACTCGAATAAAAAGAAGAAGAAAAGAAGAGAATAGGTTCAGTTAAAGCAAACCGATTTGAGGAGAGGAAGAAGAAACAAGGGTATTCGACAATGGGTTGTGGAGGGAGGAAAAGAATGTTTGGTCACAAAGAGAGCATAAACGCAACACAAGAATACCCGAATAGTCAAGCAGCATACGGCCTTAACAAAGAAAAGTAAAGAAGCAACAGAGAACTGTTTGGTAGAAACCGCAAAATGGAAAGAATAGACAAAATCGATAATTGAGAGAATGGCTAATTCAGCCAAAATTCCTGTGCACCAACTAGCCAATTTCGGCACCACTCTACCACTTTCAAATCCCACATAATCCTCTTAAATTCACTCCACCATTATCTCCTCAACCACTGAATTCAAACTCTACTCAACTAATAGAGTTTTGGTCAACCTCAACTTCCCACACGGTAAAGTAGCAAAATAAACACACCTTGTGTGCAACAAGACTCGAACTCAAGACCTTTAGTAGGAATGACACGCCACTTACCCCTTGACCAGCAGGCCTTTTCTCTCATCCAACACTCACAGTAATTTATAAGCCTACTAACTAAAAGACTGGGTTTATTAATTAAAAACAAAACTTTGTAAAAGCCAAGGCTTGAACCCAAGACTTCTCAGACACTTCCCAGAACATTTAACCACTGAAATAGATACACAGTTGTGTAACACAACACACAAAAATAATTACTTAACATCTGGGGCGTTACAGATACTATTTCAGTATTATTCGTAGTTAATGTCGATGCTGGGCCATTGAGAGGGAAAGCAAAAGTGAAAGTTGTTGAAGAGTGATGCGGGACTCCGATTTGTATTTCTATGATTCGGGACAAATTTAATTATTGCATATTCATGTTATTTTGCATTACATAATAATAAGGTGAGTTATCAATGGTTAATTGAAGTGAATTGCTATGCCTATGATTGAATATCAAGATATGAATCAAATTGAATAAAATGAGAAATGATATGAATTATCTTGAAATATGATATGTGTATCATATGAATATATGTATTTGGGAAATGAATTGGATTGTGGTTGTAAATGTGATTCAGAGTATGTATTGAATTGAATTGCGTGACGGTATTAAATGTCGAAACTGTGTACTAGTTAAATATCGAAAAAAATGAGTACGATATCGAATGTTGAATAGTGTGCAATGTATGAAATGTATTGATTTTGAGATTTTAAAGTGATAAATGGTTACAATGTATATTGATTCAGAGTTACTATAACACCCCTAACCAGTATCTGTCTCCAGAATAAGGTTACAGAGCATTATAGGAGTTTTCAAATCAAACGGACCTAAATTTCAAACTTTTTAAATCATATAAATAAATTCAAAACATACATATTGTCCCTTATACTTAAAGAATTTTTCAGAAAACAATGAAAATTTTCCACATTGCAAGGGTCACACGTCCAAGAGACACGCCCGTGTCACAGGTCGTATGGCATTTAAGTAGGGAAATGGTCTTGTGTCCCAGCCCATGTCTATGCCCATGTAACTCACTAACTTGGGACACACGGCCAAGCCAGACGCCCATGTGCCTGGCTGTGTACCATTCGAAATAACCTCACATGCCCGTGTGTTAGGCCGTGTGCTAGATCGTGTAACAGCCTGACTTGCACCTCTTTTAAATGCTATAAGGGACACATGGCCATGTCACCTAGCCGTGTGTGACACACGGCTGAGACACACACCCGTGTCTTTGCCTATGTGGACGAAAATAGGCCATTTTACGAGTCATTTTTCTCACACATCAAGGCATATACCTACAACCAAAAATGCACATATATTCAAGCCATAACAAGGCACCAAAATCATGCATATTCTAGCTTCATTCATATGGTATAATCACATACAACCAATATGCCCTTAGGCACCTCAAATGTCAACATGCAAACATGTATAAATATGTACTCTATTTGACCAAAATACTCAACTAACTACTAAGCATTTTTGCATCAATTCATGCTTCTTCTTTTTTTACTTACCAAAATTTCTCAATTGGTACCAAATATGCCATTCTAAACTAACACCAAATCACCATATAAGCCATACATACTAAAGTACCAATTCTCCACAATTTCATCATATCACAAAACACATTTAACTATCATTTTACCTTTCTCTATTCAAACACAAAACAAGCCATATATCAACCATGTCAAGGCTACTCATATCGATACCAAAATTTGCCAAAACACAAACCAAATCAGATAGCCATATTCATAATAAAACATATAGGTCACCACCATCCAAAATACCTATACATGCCATTATAACTAAAATCAAAACAACTGAAACTACCAAAAGAGCCTACGGATAGTGTGATATAGCTCCGACAAGCTTCCAACCCAAGCGAGCTTTCGATTCACTATAAAACACGAAAAATAACATAGAGTAAGCTATAACACCCCTTACCCGTATCCAAAGCCAGAACAGGGTTCGAGGCATTACTGAACTTTAACACAATCACACATACAAAACCGGGCCATAAAATTTTCGTTCAAATCAATTTCATTCATACATATGCAAATTTTCCCTTATATGGGCCTATGAGGCCCAAACATACTCGAAGGTGGTTCAGCACTAAACCGAGAACTTTAGAAAACTTTAGTATAACTTAGAAAATTTTCATACTTTGGAGAGTCACACGCCCTTATGGGTAGGCCGTGTGGTCTCACACGCTCGTGTGGCTTGGGTCCTCAGCCCATGTAACTCTCTGACTATGACAACATCAATCAAATTACGCACAGTGCTTCGGCCGTGTGGCGAATTAAATTCCAAAAATTAAATGTAGACTTCACACAACCTAGGTACACGCCCATGTCCTAAGGTCGTGTCCTTCACACAGCTGAGACACACAACCGTGTCTCTACTCGTGTGTTTATAACTAGGCATTCTATTTTGCATAATTAAGCTACAGGGGATACACGGCCATATCACACGTCCATGGGGCAGACCGTGTGTCACACACAGCCTAGACACATGCGCGTGTGTCTAACCGTGTGGACAATTTCTAGGCTATTTTCCAAGCCATTTGCCACCCTAAGCACTCACAACTTAGATCCAGTTCATGGCATACAATATGACACTTTTAATCACTTAAGCAAACACATTCATGGTTAAATTATAACTTGACAATGTCAACATAACACCAATTTCATACTTGGCTATTATCATTACTACCCTATTTTCAAGTTATACATTTGCACCACATTTATCAATAAACATATTAATCATATTTCATACACTCACCATACATGCCATCCATCACACTCATTAACCATAAGCAATTATAACCACATTAAAGCATAAGCAGATTTGCATACATGCATCAATAATTATGGTTACAACCAAAAATAATCAACATGAGCCACCTCTCATGGTCATATACAAAATAATCATAATAGCATCATAAGCCAACACATTGGCTAATTAATATGACACATAACAAAAAGGCCAAGTCCCTAAACATGCCATATCCAAAATGATAAAGCTAACTATACCCAAATGTTCAATTGATAGTTTGATCGAGTCTCCGATGTTTCCGATCCCCGAGCTAGCTTGGCAAAACTATAAAAAATGGAAAAGAAAGAGGGTAAGCATAAAGCTTAATAAGTTCACATGCAAATAAAAGGCAACTTAAGCAAGCTTGAATCATGCATTTAACATAACGAACATAATCTTGCATTTTATCAATTCTCATAAACTTATTCCTCATATATATAATTACATGTTCTTCCCACGAATTCATCATATTTCATGTCATTCACATGAGTTCGAGGTACATACCTGTGTCACTTGTACATTATAACTTACTTTTGTGTTTTGATTCAATCGTTATTATTACTCATAGAACTTCTTTGAACTACCCATTGAACATTCGGAATACTATCGGATACATCGGAAGTTTGCACCTAAGTGCCTTATATGTAGCCAATGTTACTTCATATCTCAGATCACATGTTGCTCATTTATGAGCTACTCACGGGTCTGCTTATGCAAGCTATCAGGTATTCGCAACACTTGTTGGACTACCTCACCATCAATAACATATAGAGACCAGTACCCGGACGCCAAAACATGTGTCACATATATCACGAACTCAGACCACAACTCAATGAGTTCAGATGTTACATATATCATGAACTCAAACCACAACTCAATGAGTTCAGATTACATAATTCCTAGTGACATGTCACTTGTATTCTAACTATTTCTAAGGTTCAAATGGGATTCTTCGATACCAGATTTCTGTCGAACTTGCTCGTAACGACGATTTCAATGCTTATAGCACCAATCACATACTTATAATAATAATAAAGTATTAACATTCACTCGATATCAAAGCAATAGAAATATGACATAATATTAAAGCATTTAATGTATGGTACATGTTGCATTATTTGCAAATGAACTTACCTCGGTTCAAAAATGATAGAAACGAGCCTAATCCTCGTAAACCTTATTTTTCTCCCGATCAAGACCCGAATCATGTTTTTCTTGATCTATAATACCAAATTCAACTTGTTCAATACATACATTGCTCATATCCACCGATAACACGTACTAGGGTAAAATTACCTTTTTACCCTTAACTTTTTGCATAATTACATTTTAGTCCCTAATCCTGTAAAATGAAATGCATGCAATTTCTTGGTTACCCAAGCCTAACCGATTCCTATTCTAACTCATATCAGCCCACATTTTCCTTTATTTTACATTTCTACTATTTATTTTTACACCTTTTACAAACAATTTCTTTTTAGGTGTTTTCACTAAAAATCACTTAGCAAAAGATGTTTATCACACATCAAACATTCATAATCCTCCATTAATCATCAAAATACAACCATGTCACACATGGGTCAAATTTCATACATGAAACCTAGCTCAAAATAATGGTAGAAATGGCTAGATAGGTTGATGACAACTTTAAAAATGTAAAGAACATTAAAAACGGGACTTGGGAGCACTTACAGTGAAGCTTGAAAATGTTGAAAACCCTAGCTATGGAGACTCCCCAAATTTTGGCACCCTTAGAGTAGATGGACAGCATTTTTGCTTGATTTTTCCCTATTTATTCTTTTATTTACCAAATGACCAAAATGCCCTTAAGGCCTTTCTTTCAACATTTTCCTATTTATGCCCATTTTTGTCCAAAATTTTAGAAATTGATCAAATTGCCATTTAAGGACCTTGAATTAAAAATCCAACACAATTTCATGCTTAAAGCTTCTAGAACACAAGTTTTACAACTTATTCAATTTGGTCCCAAAAGTCAAATTGGACATCTTAGGCATAGAATTTCTTTATGAAAATTTCACACAAACATGCAATCATGTCATGGACCATCAAACAATCATAAAATAATTATTTCTATTTCAAATTTGTGGTCTCAAAACCACTGTTCTGACTAGACCCTAATTCGGGATGTTACATAAGCATTTAAGCTTAGTAAGTTCATATATCATTGAATAAAACTTACCATTTAGTCACATAATAGGTAAGTAAACATAACATATCCCAACATAATTTGGCAAAATTCCTAAGCACATATACATCAACCACGTTAACCATTAAATACATATATAAACCGATAATCATGGATGAGCGCAACAATTGATTAAGTTTCATATGCATGTATCATCCAATTCAATTATCCATATACCATGTAACAACATTTCCATGCAATTCATGTGTGTCCCTGTAATAGTCTGTATCGAAATCTTATCAATCCGTATCAGAATATTCCCGATTGAAACATTAGAATACCGTTAGATACCCGGGATAGCTCACACATAGTGTGCTAACTCATATAACTTTAATCTGTCAAATCCTGTACATGTATGCTCATACGAGTTGTGAATCAGTATGCTCACTCGAGCTGTAGATTGGTATGCTCTCACGAGTAGTAAATCGGTATGCTTACACAAGTTGTGGCTCAAAACGTAGCTACACGATGCTGCTCACACGAGTTTGAAGTATTCGCAACACATGCAAGACCTCAGCCATCGGTAGGACGTTCAAGACTAGTACTTGAATCATGTAAACCCTAATGACATGTCATTTGTATCATACGAATTCCTAAGGTTCAAACGGGGCTCGATAATTGTCATATGTCATTGGATATGCAACCATGTATACATATAGCAAATTTACAATTCATGCATATTTCAAAATAAAACATATAATCACAACTTAATCACATGAACTTACCTCAACGAGTTTATGTAGATACGGAGGCGATTAATCCGAGACTTTCTCTTTGTCCCGATCTAAAGTTGTACAAGGTCTACCTTGATCTATATGGATAAATTTAACTCAATTCAAAATATTTTTTTCATTCAATTTAGCCGAAAATCATATTTTGGAAAAATTATCATTTTGCTCCTATACTTTTAATTTCTTTGAAATTTAGCTCCTAGCTCATAAAAATGGAAATTCATGAAATTCCATCACAACCCACTATGGCCGAATATCACTAGGTCCCTAGCATGCCCTAGATTTCATTTATTTCATTTATTTCATAAATTTCTATTTTTCAATTCAATCCCTATTAGACAATTTCATCAAAAATCTCTTTACAAAAGTTGTTTATCTAACAACAATCATCTGTTTTCTATCATCAAACATCAAAACTCATGTATATTCATTAATGGAAAGACCCTAACAGTTTCACAAATTAGTCCCCGAGCTAGGTTAAGGTATAATGATCTCGAAAACATAGAAATGATTAGAAACGAACTAGAAAACCTACCTTGCATGAAGATTTTAATCTAGCCGAATGCTCCCCCATTTTTTCCAAGAATTTTCAGTGCTTTTAGGTTAAAAAGATGAAGATGATACTAATTTACTTTTAATTTACATAATTTGTCATTTATTTACTAATTACTTTTATAACCTTTAAAAACATTACAAATTTCAATAATGCCAAGCCATCATATTCCACTATCAACATAAATGGTCCAATTACGATATAAAGACTCTTACTTTAAGGTTCTATAGCTATTTAATACTTTTAGCTATTAAAACTCAACTTTTGCACTTTACGCGATTTAATCCTTTTTCTCAATTTAAGCATAGAAACGGTAAATTTTCTTAACAAAAATTTATACGATAATACTATCATGCTATAGGAAATAAATAATAATGAAATAAATTTTTTGACTTCAAATTTGTGGTCTCAAAACCACTGTTCTAATTTCACTAAAAATGGGCTGTTACAGTTACCCTAATAATAGTCTCGAGTATCGTCGAATTAGTTGGCATGCCTTAAGTTGAAAACCTTCTTTCTCGAGCTATCAAGGATGGTAAAATTTAATAATATTGAAATCTATCATTGTCGGACCATCCGGGATGGTAAGGTATTGTATAGTGCGAACCATCGTTACTAGGCCACTCGGGATGGTATAGTGAATATAAATAGCAAAAGTCATTGTTGCTAGTGTAACACCTATAACCATTTCCGTCACTGGATTAGGGTTACGGAGTATCACTTTGTAACAACCCATTTTTGGGTCAAATCAGAACAGTGGTTTTGGAACCACAAATCTAAAGTAGAAACATTTATTTTATTATTTCTTTAAGGTCTACAGAATGATAGAATAATTGTGTGAAAATTTCTTTAAGTTGAAATACCTTCTCTTCAAATTTTGTCGAAGATAAAGCTAGATGAAGTAGAATGGATTCAACCGCGGTATGACCGATTGAACTTGATCGAAGAAAAGAGGCTAAAAGTTATTCGCCATGGTCAGATGTATCATAAGCAGATGATGCGAGCCTATGACAAGAAAGTTCGTCCAAGAGAATTTCACGAAGGGGACCTGGTGCTGAAAAATATCCTTCCCATACAGAAAGACTTTAGAGGAAAATGGATGCCGAATTGGGCAGGGCCGTATGTTGTAAAGAAGGCTTTCTCTAGAGGTGCTCTGATTTTAACAGAAATGGATGGGAAAAGTTTACCCAATCCAGTGAATTCAGACTCAGTCAAGAAGTACTTTGTCTAAAGAGAAGCGAAAACAAAGTGAAAACCCACAAAGGGCGCTTTGAGATTTCTAAAAAAAAAAATAGAGAGGCCAGGATGAAAACCCGCAAAGGGCACCTTGAGACCAAAGGAATTTTGAGTTAAAAACCAGAAAAGGCTGCTCAAATATTTGAGAAACATGCAGTGACTTTGCTATACTGGTTTTGACAAGAAATGGAGTGTGTTACATACCGGGGCATCAACAAAGTACTTTGGATCTTCTAAAACAAATGTTAAACTCAAAATAGTCTTTATGGAATTTGTGTACAGAAGCTCAAGCTGTGATATGTTGGACATCAAATTTTTGTTCTGATTACTATCTTTAGATTCTTTTTCTTCTCAAAGATATGTTTTCAAATTAATTTCTTATTGTACTTTGATAATTTATCTAACCATTCTCAAGATTAAATCATTTGTCTTCCATTACTCATAAAGAGTGTTGTATTGAAATAACAATTGACGAACTAAATATTTTTACAAATGAAGTTTTGCATATTACTCTGGAAATCTCTAGAGAATAAAAGAAACTAAAACAGAACAATTGTTTAAAGAATTCCCATGAGTAAATGTCGGAGGTACTCAAGGAGATTTCTTTTTCAGTCCAAAGGATGATTGGACAATTCAAACGATTCAATTGTGGGAGAGGATCGCCTTCAGCAGGTTGTAACGTTAAAAGAATGGTATAATAGGACCAATTTGATTTAAAACGCATGAGCGGAGTATGATTGATACTTGGAGTAAAATAAAAGTGAAACTTTGATGGATGAACGAGTAAAGACGTCCGGAATAGGAATCATTTTGATAACATTTTGCATAATCAGGAGCATTTGATTCATTTCGAGTATGGCATCTTAATCATCAGGCATGAGTACATATGTATTCTACAGGTTATGTCCTTTAAGGGACAATGTAGATCACCGATAGCCGATTTGGCGTCTCTGTATTGTCAGAGAGCAGATCGAAGATAATAGATTTGGCATCTCTGTATTGTCAGGGAGAAGATCGAAGATATCAGATTTGGTGTCTCTGTATTGATAGAAAGCAGATAAAAGATTTGGCGTCTCTGTATTTTCAGAGAGTAGATCAAAGATAGCGGATTTGGCATCTCTGTATTGTTAGAGAGCAGATCGAAGATAGCTGATTTGGGATCTCTGTATTGTCAGAGAGTAGATCGAAGATAGCTGATTTGCGTCTCTGTATTGTCAGAGAGCAAATCAAAAATAGCAGATTTGGCGTCTCCGTATTGTCAGAGAGCAGATCGAAGATATCAGATTTGGCGTCTCTGATTGTTAGAGAGCAGATCGAAGATATCAGATTTGGCGTCTCTGTATTGATAGAGAGTAGATCGAAGATGACAGATTTGGCGTCTCTGTATTGTCAGAGAGCAGATCGAAAATAGCAGATCTGGAGTCTCTGTATTGTCAGAGAGCAGATCGAAAATAGCGGATTTGGCGTCTCTGTATTATCAGAGGGCATATCGAAAATAACAGATTTGGCGTTCCTGAGTTTGTAAGAAGCAGGTTGAAGATAGCCAATTTGACATTCCTGAAGCTATAAGAATACCTTTGAGGAAGATGAGGATCAAGATCTCGAGACTTGGCCAAGCCGGGCAAATTTGGTCCTTTAGTAATCTTTGCTCTATTCCTGTTACACAGTAACAAGCAAAGAGGGGCAGCTGTAATAACCTAAATTTACCCGGGCCCGTAAATAAATATAAAAACAAAAATTTATTAAAATAAAGTCCATTTACAGTTCACTAACAAAACCCAAAACCCTTAGCCTAAATACCTAAAACCCAACAGCCCAACTGATGACCCAAACCCAATCAGCCTACACTACCCAGTACCCGGTTACACCCAAGCCCAAGTACCCAAGTGCTGCCCAAAATACACAGGGCCCAAGTGGCCCAATTCATTAACAGGAGACAGAAAGGCCTAGGGTTTCAGAAACCCTAAGTGCCGCAAGCACACCAACAGAAGTGTCCGTTCGTCTCGCAGTGACCCACCATCAGTGCCATGATTCCAGGCTCCATGTCACGCCATGATCGACGCCTGAATCAACGCCGGTGTGCCTTCGTCAGTGCTCGTTTATTACCGGACCCTCGCTGATATCTTCAAAATGGAAAAAAATCGCAGCAGAAAAGAGAAGCAAAATATGGAAAGAAATCTTTGATTTCTTTCCCAAATTGTAATGATTTACAAAAGAGTTATAAAAGCCCTTCTTTTTTAATCTGTAAAGGACGACGAAAAAGAAATAAAAAAGAGCACAAGAGAATATTACAGATTTCTTCACTTTATCAGAAAACAAAGGTGATTTTTTTTTCTTTTCTTAGATAGCAATGTTTCATACCTGCAAAATACTATAAAAAAATATAAATAAAAGAGATTACCTTTTTGCTGTAAAAAAGACAAAACGCTTCATATTCTGACCGCCGTACTTGACAAAGTCATCGGCGGCACGTGAGCACGTGGGAACCCAATGACGGAGGCTCGACAGAGCTCCGAGGTTCGCTCTCGGCCCCCTTTCATAGAATTCTTCTGTTTTTTTTTTTAAATCAGTTCTAAAATGATTTTTTTTGCTGAAACTTGGCTTTTATAGCCTCATATAAACGGCGTCGTTTTTCTTAAAACAATGAGCTTTAAAATGGCGTCGTTCTAAAGTAGGATCCGCACATTGACCCAAGAACCGGGTAGGATCCGCGCGTTATTTTGAAATGGGCAAATTTCCCAATTGGTCATTACATATTTTTAATATTTGTAATTTTATTTTATTTTTATTATAATTTTGCCCTGACTTTTTATTCCTGTTTTAATTTAGTCCTAGCTAATAAAATAAGGTTTATTTTGAAATGGTATCGTTTTGGGATTAGGGTCAAATTGCCAAATGAGTCCCTCGAATTTTAACGCACGTTTTAATTGGATCCAAAAATTCATTTTATTTTAAAATTAACCCTAGAGTTTTATTTTTATTTCATGTTAATCCTTTTGTTTTTTCTCTCTTTATAATTTATTTATTTTAAATATAATATACAGTATTTATTTTACTATAAATATTATTTATATATGAAAATTATTACACATACTATTTTCACTTTCATTTCTGTTTTATTGGTTATATTTTTTATATTTTTATATACTTTGATTTATACATCTCATTATATATCATTTTATTATACATATATTGTTCATTATATTATATTATTATATTATAACGTTATTTATTATAATTTTAAAACTGTAAATTATTATTAAACATTGCATCTTTATATATCATTATTAAAATTTAGTATGCAATACTTTAAAATTTACAATAAAGTTTTATTCCTATTATGTAATGTTATTTTATAAAATATATATTAAATTATTACATCATATAGTATATTTTATTAACTACATATATAATTTTCTCCTTTATAATTTATTAATGGTTTTAAATAGTTTTAAACTCCCCATTTAATTTTAATTACATTTAGTTTTTATCATTTTTTGACTTATTTTTATATGTTTATAATTCGTTTATTTATTTTTTCGTCCTTTTGAATTTATTTAGTATCGTTTTAATATGCTCTCAAAAATTAATTGATATTTTTATGTCATCTACTATTTATATATATTTGCATGAAAATTGATTATTTACGTCGTTAATTTAAGTTATATTTGCACGAAATATTATTGTATATATATTATGCAATTCATATTGCTATTCATTATGCTCTATGTTGTATTTTGCATGTAACGATAATGTATGTACATTTATGTTATCTATGATTATATATGCATAAGATGATAACGTATATTTATATGCATAAGATGATGATGTATATTGTGTAATTTATGCCATTATTCATCATTTTTTATATTATATTTGCATGGAATGTTAAAGTAGGTATTATGTAGGTTAATTTATTTAATATTGATCCTTTGTAATATGTTAAATGCATCATCACTTTAAAGAACTTTTATATTTCATTCAATCCAAAAAGATTTTTGAAAATAAGGCAATGTTTTTTGGTGGTTAGGAATTTGGGAAGTAGTGCCCTAACATGTTGGGTTGCGATTTCCCGTTTGTCTAAATGCCTAAAATATCCTTCTAAGTAAGTTTTGAAAATCACAAGATGATTTTAGTTACGAAAGTTTAAGAATATCGTGTCCAATCATGCTGGATGTGATGTTTATATTCTTTTGAAGCAAAGGAATCTTGATTCTTTTTAACATAAATTATTACGGTTTTAAAAGGGATCTTATTTCTAAGTTCTTTCAAACTTTTGACATTAAGACAAAACTATTCAATTTGGTACCAATTTTGGGTGTTGCGAGGGTGCTAACCCTTCCTCATACGTAACCGACTCCCGAGCCCGTTTTCTCATAATTTCGTAGACCAAAATGTTTTATAAGGTGATCCAATCACACTTTAAAAGGTTGGTGGCAACTCCCGTTTTCAAAATACCCTTCGCCTTTTAAAAAGAGGTTTTGACAGCTTGGCGACTCCACTAGGGACACATAAGATAGTCAAGCCAAGAAATTGATTATTTTCTGTCTTAATGTCGGAAGTTTGGAATTATTTTAAAAACATTGATCTGTTTACATGTGTTTGCTGCATATGTTTGTTTTTTGCACACATTACATTTTGCATGACCGCTGTGGTCGCACCCTTAAGTGGGAGTGAGAAGCTATGCTTTCGTGAGGTTTTCACCTTCGTATGGGCTAGTGGATTGCTTCCGGGATACATCCGTACCTATGTCTTCGTGAGATTTTCATCTCTGTATGGCCATAGGGAAATGTGTCCCCTTGAACTGAACTTGGTCTATATGAGCCTATAATAGGTGAGGACCGAGGAATCTGCTGGTTCAGGTACCCTCGCTTTAGAACTGAAACTCATATAGTGAACTTTAAGCGCTTACCCTAGGGATTATGGTGATAGTTTTTAGTAAACTACCCTTATAAGTTTTTGTTTGTTATACTTTTATATGATACTAATTTGTTTTGTTTTGCTATCATTGCATGTCATTCAACATTCAAAGGCATCGATTCACGGTTCGATTTCTGGGTTAGAAAGTTTTGTAATGGGGAATGAATATCTTGATAAAGTGGAGGACAATGCCTCTGTCTATACCTGGTCAGAGAAAACCCAGTTAGAGAAAGGAGATAGTATTACCGAGGGGTATACATCAGAGTTATGGGACTTCACTCGCATTAATTCGACACAGAATGAGTTTCAAGAGTTGAGAGACATTTAGGCCTAATGGGATGACGAGGCTAAGCAGCTTTTCTATCAGAATTATGGAGATCTTCCCTATTTGCTAGACATCAAGGTAGATAAGCATCTGTTCCGAGCTATGGTACAGTTTTGAAACCCTGCTTATAGTTGTTTTACATTTGGAGAGGTAGACTTAGTACCTACTTTGGAGGAGTATACGACCTTGCTTCGCTGCCCAAAAATTCAAGGTAACAAAGCTTATCTTAGGGCTGCTAATCCCCCAACTTTCGTGAAAAAATTAATGACGATTACAGGGGTGAGTGAACAGTGGGCCGCAGCTCGAATCCAACAAAAGGGTGATAGCAAATGCATTCCATGGGCAATTTGAGGGATTTGATATTGGCACACCCAGATGTGAAAAAGAAGGTTGATGTCCTGGCTTTAAGTATGTATGGATTGATGGTTTTCCCAAAGGCTATGGGGCACATAGATGAGGCAATTGCAGATTTATTCGATCGAATTAGTAAGCAGAACACGCCTGTGCCTGCAATCCTAGCTGAGACGTTTAGATCCTTGAGTACATGTTGGAAAGCTGGTGAAGGTAGATTCATTGGATTTGCACAATTGTTGTTAGTTTGGTTCCACAGTCACTTTTGGAAGGTTGATAAGGTTTCTTACCGGGTGTTCTTTAAAGACTATTCTCCACTAAAGGAAGAAGCAGCTATATCGAGGAGGGATGACATTACAGAGGAAAGGTGGATATAAATACTCCAGAACCTCCAAGAAGAAGATGTTATGTGGAAAGCCCCTTGGATGACTCCTAGCGAAATCCTTTATCGTTGTGGAACTTTGATTGGGTACCTCTTCCCGAAATTTAGGGGGTTGTTGGTTATGCACCATTACTTGTCCTAAGGCAATACAAGGCAGAACAGTTTATACCGGCAACACAAGGGTTAGCTCAGAGTGACTTCTCATATAAAGGTGATCATTATAAGAAGAAGATGCGAGAAATCTCTGAGGCTTGGAAAAAGGTTTGCTGTATGAAGATTCTGACTAAAGGACCGACGACAACTTTTGAATACAAAGGGTGGTTTAGTAAGAGAGTCAATGATAACATCCCTAGACCAAGTTTGGAGGCTGCTCGATCAATGGAGGAGAAGTTACGAGTGATTCCATCAGAGTTAGAGGTCATAAAGCAAGAGTTCGAAAGGAAGAGTTTGGAGCTTAGAAGAAAGATAGAGAGGCTCGAGGAGGAAAAGATGTACCTAAGTTTAGACGTTGACGTTCAGAAAATTGAGGTCGAAAAAGTAAAGAAAGAAAAGAGGAAGATTGAGGAAGACCGAGATGACTTGAAGACGCAGTATAAGAAGACACAGCTATCATTGAAGAGAGCTGGATTGGGGAAGTCTTCAGAGCAGTGGCAACAAGAGGTTCAAGAACAAAAAGCCAAAGCAGAGTATTGGGAGAAGAAGTTCCAAGAGATGCAGTCGCGTAATCAAGCCCTAAAGAAGGAAAATCAAGGATTAAAAACTAAGGTGGCTGAGCTTGGACGATCTCTTCATCATCACCGAAGTCGTAACTCTGCGACCGAGTTAAAGGCAAGCTTGGATAAGATCGAGGAAATGAAGCACAATATTGGAGGGTTAGAAGCAACACTACAGGACTGTGAGCTACGGATTGAATAGCTCGAGGCAAGAGAAGAACAGTGGAAGTGAGAACTTCACCATCTTCAGGATCAAGTTGGAGATAGGGATTATCTCATGGGAGAAGCTATAGCCCAGATTCGAGAGGTTGCTGATCATTTACAAGACCTAGCAGCACAAGCTAATGTATTGAGTACAAAATATGAGTTAGTGTTAGATAGAGGTGTAGAGTTAGCTTTATTGTTGGATAGGGTTAAAACCTTGGGCCTGAGGGCAAAGGCATATTTGTAATCTATTTTGTGTAAAGATTTTTGTTTCTTAAATAACGTTTTCTAAAAAGAAACTGAATCAGAATCGATATCTTTTAGCATTCATGCATTTGCATCTCATCACATCATATGCATTCAAGTTTATAGAAAGACCCTAATTAGTTAAATTTATTAGGGAGAAAGAGAGAGTAAGAGTAAGAAAATCTGGAAGCAACACATCCTTACGGTACTTGCGCTAAGTCAAAGAATATAGATCAAAGACTTAACCAGATTCAGAAAGAAATGCAATAGCAGTTACAGGAGCAATTGGAAAAAATCCAACAAAAGATGAAGGATCAAATGTTGGAGGCTCAAAGGAATATGATGACTGAGATGGCTTAGCTGTTGAGGGGAACAATAGATAAAGGAAAAGCCCCTATGACTACCACTGAAGAGGATAACGAGGGTCATCCTCCTGGTTTCACTCCACCTCACGTATAGACCTAACCTGAGGCATATCCCCGAGGATCGTCTGTCACAATAAGGCCTCAACAGGGTCAAGTCGATGCTGGAATACCCATGAACTTTCAAACTGGTTCGAGATTCAATCCTAGAAACAATCCTGCCAATCCGGTTATCCCCGATTTAGATGTAGCTGAGAGGGAAGAAATGAGACTCGAATCATCAAGGCAATTAGAGGAACGTTGCAGATGGTTAGAGGAGAAATTTAGGGCATTAGAAAACACTGATAATCGTCAGGGAATGGATGCTAAGGACTTGAGTTTAGTCCCAGATTTGGTGCTTCCCCATAAGTTCAAAATGCCAGAATTCGAGAAGTACAATGGGACTACTTAACCGGAAGCCCATATTACCATGTTCTGCAGACGGATGACTGGTTATGTAAATAATGATCAATTATTGATCCATTGTTTTCAGGATAGTTTGGTTGGGGCAGCAGCTAGGTGGTATAATCAACTAAGTCACTCAAAGATCGGTTCTTTGAAAGACTTAGCGCAAGCTTTTATGCAGTAATATAATCATGTGACTGACATGATTCCTGGTAGAATTACCTTGCAAAACATGGAAAAGAAGCCTAATAAAAGTTTTAGGAAATATGCCCAGAGGTGGAGAGAGGTTGCCATGCAAGTTTAACCATCGCTCTTGGAGCAAGAGACTACTATGCTGTTCATCAACACTTTAAAGGCCCCATTCATTACCCACATGATTGGAAGTACCACCAAGAGTTTTGCCGATATAGTTATGGCAGGAGAAATAATTGAGAACACCACAAGAGGTGGCAAGATAGAGGGGGAAGCTACTAAAAGATTGGTCTCAAAAAGAAGGATAATGAGGTGAATAATACAAGTAGCTATAATTCAAAAGTGGTTACGGTTAGTCAGCCCAGAGTAACTACGGTTGGGCAACAAAATTCTCAAAAGCAAGGATCTGGTTCAAGACAGAATTCTAAAAAGGTCTCATTTATGCCTATCCCAGTAACGTATCGGGAGCTTTATCAAATTTTATTCAATGAGCATGCAATAGTCCCTTTTCATTTGAAACCGTTACAACCCCCATATCCTAAATGGTATGATGCAAACGCCTAATGTGAGTACCATACGGGGATATCTGGGCATTCAATTGAAAATTGCACTGGTTTTAAGAAGGCAGTGGAAAGACTAATCAAAATGGGGGTCGTAAAATTTGACGACACCCCTAGTACAGAGAATCCATTGCCAAATGATGGTGATCAAGGGGTAAATGCAGTTGGGGATACGGGTATAAGAAGGATTAAAGAGGGCGAGTCCAAGGTGAGAACACCGATGAAAATGATTTGGGAAGAAATGGCGAAAAGAGAGATGATAATCTCTAAAGAGAGGAATAAAGGAGCAAGGGACTACTGTGAGTTCCATGCTTAAGAGGGGCACGAGATCCAGAAATGCGACGAGTTTAAGGCCTTGGTACAAAGCCTTATGGACAACAAAGAGCTAGAATTTTATGAAGCTGGCTCAAATAAGGGACATATATGCACATTAGAAGGTAACCGAAGAATCAAAACCGGCCGAGGATTATTATTTCTTTACCAGGAAGTAATGAAGTTGAAACACCAACGGTATCAAAAGTCATCAATCATAAACCTGTTCCCTTTCCTTATAAGGATAACAAGAGGGTACCCTAGAATTATAACTGCCATGTGTCAATGCTGGAGAATGAGGATATAGCTAGTGCTTCTAATAAAGCTCAAGGTAAGGGTTCTTACACACGTAGTGGGAAGCGCTACGATGAAGAAGGCGTCAAAGTTGAGCCTGCAAAAGCAAAAGCTTTAGACAAAGGAAAAGGGACCGAGACACTAGTTAATGAGCTAGTGAAGGAAGAAGAAGCCAGAGAATTTTTAAAATTCTTAAAACACTATGAGTATAGCGTGGTTGAACAATTGCGCAAACAACCAGCTCGTATATCAGTGTTGGCTTTGCTTTTAAGTTCAGAGGCACATCGGGAAGCATTAATGAAGGTGCTCAATGAGACTTATGTTACTAATGATATATCCATCAACAAGTTGGATCAATTGGTTAGTAACATAAGTGCTGACAATCTCATTTATTTCAACGATGATGACATCCCACCGGGAGGCATGGGATCAGCTACGGCTTTGCACATTACCACCCGCTGCAAAGGATATACAGTGCCAGTGTGCTTATTGATAATGGGTTAGCCTTAAATGTCATGCCGTTATCCATATTGAGCAGATCACCCATTGACAGTTCTCACATGAAAGCATGCCATAATGTAGTGCGAGCATTTGATGGCACAGAGAGAAAGGTCATGGGAAGAATTGATATTCCTTTAATGATTGGGCCAAACATGTATGAGGTGGACTTTTTAGTGATGGACATCAAGCCCTCTTACAATTTCCTATTGGGAAGGCCTTGGATACATTCAGCAGGAGCAGTGCCCTTATCTCTGCACCAAAAATTGAAGCTAGTAGCTGATGGACGGTTGGTCACTATAAATGCAGAGGAGGACATTATAGCGACAGTTACCAGTAGTGCACCCTATGTAGAAGTAAACGATGAGGAAATTGAATGCTCTTTCTGTTCATTAGAATTTGTCAACGCAATATTCATTTCAGAGGGGAATGAGGTGTCGGTGCCCAAGATATCCAGAACTACAAGGATGGGTTTGCAAATGACAATGGGAAGCGGAGCCTTGCCAAGAAAAGGATTGGGAAGATATCTTCAAGGCGGGATTCAAATTCCAGAGTTAAAGGAGAAGAGAGACCGTTTTGGTTTGGGTTTCAGGCCAGATCAAAAGCAAAGGAGGAGAGAAATGGAGAAGCGTTAAGAAAAGAGACCAGCGCGTTTAAGTAGAAAAGAAGTAGAGTGGGAATCGATGATATTCCCCCATATATCCCAAACCTTTGTATCAGGAGGGATAATTCACCCTAAAGGAGAGTTGCTTGAAGAATGAGGTTGTTACATCAATGTTGTGTATAATGAAGAATCTGAACGAGGAAACCTTGAGGGCATTCGCCCTTACGAACCGGGAAGCTCTTTGAATATTTGGGTTGCAGAGGAACTTCTTGTAGTTTTTAAAGATTCTTCAGAGTAATTTCTAGAACACTCTTATTGCTCTAAGGCCTAGGAGTAGTAAGATTTCATTTGTAAAATAGGCTCATGTTCAGATATTTACATTTCAATAAAACATAATTTTCAAGTGAATTTTCTTTCAATATTCTTTTGACCTTTACATTCTTTCATTTCATTCATAACATATATATAAAAAAAAAACTTTCTGAAAATTCATTTATTCTTTGTATATTCTTTCATACCCCGCAGGTCCCTAGATATCAATGACATGAGCACTAATACTACAAATCCTATATTCTCTTTTGAGCAAGACATATGTTTAGAAGAACTTCAGGATTTTGAAGATGATAGGGATTGTGATATGTCTCCAGATCTTTTGAGAATGATGAAGCAAGAGGAGAAACAAATCCTACCCCATGAGAAAGAGGCAATAGAAAGTGTAGCCTTTGAGGAAGGGAAGGAGGTGAAAATTGGCACGCATATTGTTAAAGAAACGAGACAAGGCCTTGTTGAGCTACTACAGGAATTCAAAGATATCTTTGCATGGTCATATGAGGATATGTCGGGTTTGAATACTGATATCGTAGTACATCGCCTCCCCATAAGACAAGATTGCAAGGCAATCCAACAAAAATTGCCAAGGATGAGGCCTGATATTGTGCTAAAAATAAAAGATGAAGTTAAAAAGAAGTTTGATGCTGGATTCCTACAAGAGGTTAAGTATTCAGAATGGGTGGCCAACATTGTGCCTGTCCCTAAGAAGGATGGAAGGTACGAATGTGCATTGACTACAGAGATCTGAATAAAGCTAGCCCAAAGGACAACTTTCCCTTACCGCACATCGACACGTTGGTGGACAATACAGCGGGATATTCATTATTCTCCTTTATGGAGGGTTTCTTAGGGTACAATCAGATAAAGATGCATTCTGAAGACATGGATAAAACCACCTTTATAACATTATGGGGCACCTTTTGTTACAAGGTAATGCCCTTCGGACTAAAGAATGCAGGGGCAACATATCAAAGGGCTATGGTGACCTTATTTCATGATATGATGCATAAGGAGATTGAAGTGTATGTTGATGACATGATTGCTAAATCTCGAACAGAAAGGGAGCATATTGAAGTTTTGAGGAAGTTATTCCTGAGATTAAGGAAATTTCAGTTGAAGCTTAATCTGGCAAAGTGCATCTTAGGAGCTAGGTCAGGGAAGTTATTGGGCTTTGTGGTCAGTGAAAAGGGAATAGAAGTTGACTCAGACAAAGTTAGAGCCATACGAGAATTGCCTACACCACGTACTCAGAAGGAAGTTCGGGGTTTTCTTGGAAGATTGAATTATATTGCTCGATTTATTTCGCAATTAACCGAGAAATGTGATCCTATATTTCGCCTCATTAGAAAACACAACCAAGGTACTTGGGATGAAGAATGCCAGAATGCTTTTGATAAGGTTAAGCAATACTTGTTAAATGCTCCAGTGTTATCTCCGCCTAGTCCAGATAGACCATTAATTTTGTACTTATCAGTGTTTAGTAATTCTATGGGATGTGTGCTTGGCCAACATGATGAGTCGGGAAGAAAAGATAAGGCAATATACTACCTCAGCAAAAAATTCACAGAGTGTGAGATGAGATATTCGCCAATTGAGAATTTGTGTTGTGCTTTAATCTGGACGACTCGAAGGTTGAGGCAATATATGTTATATCATACGACTTGGCTAATTTCAGAACTTGATCCATTAAAGTACATGATGGAGTCAACAGCACTAAATGGAAGAATGGCAAGGTGGCAAATATTGCTTTCAGAATTTGACATAGTCTATGTGAGTCAAAAGGCTATAAAAGGAAGCGCGATAGCAGAATTTCTAGCGAGCAGAGCTCTAGAAGATTATGAGCCATTAAGCTTTGATTTCCCTAATGAGGAGTTGATGTATATGGCAACTATTGAAGAACGTCCATGGGGATTTGGCAAATGGAATTGGGGCAGCCTTGGTATCCCCAAATGGTGATCATTATCCATTCACATGTAAATTGGATTTTGACTGTACGAACAATATGGCTGAGTATGAAGCATGCATCATGGAGATTCAAGCGGCCAGAGAGTGAAAAATTAGAACTCTGAAAGTATATGGAGATTCTGCGTTGGTAATATACCAGCTTAGGGGTGAATGGGAGACAAGGGACCCCAAATTGATTAATTATCGAAAGGTAGTTTTGGAGTTGCTTGAAGAGTTTGATAACATCACTTTCAGTTATCTCCCACGGGACGAAAATCAGATGGTGGACGCTTTGGAAACATTGGCTTCCATGATTAAAGAAAATAAACAAAAGGATATGAAACCAATTCAGATGAGCATTTTTGAGGTTCCAGCTCATTGTTGTAGCATCGAAGAAAAGGAAAAGGATGACCATCCATGGTATCAAGATATATTACGGTATGTGAAAAATCGTGAATATCCTGAAAGGGCAACTGAAAATGACAAAAGAACTTTAAGGAGGTTAGCCTGCGAATATGTGCTAGATGGGGATATCCTTTATAAAAGAAGGAAAGATCAGGTGCTTTTGAGATGCGTTGACGTTATAGAAGCTAGACAAATCCTAGAAAAAGTACATGAAGGAGTTTGCGGTACACATGCTAATGGCTTTATGATGGCAAGACAAATCATGAGGTTTGGATACTATTGGTCTACTATGGAAGGAGATTGTATCAGTTATGCTAAGAAATGTCATAAATGCCAGATATATGGAGACAAGATCTATGTACCACCTTCACCCTTACATGTTATGACTTCTCCATGGCCCTTTTTCATGTGGGGCATGGATGTCATTGGGCCAATATCGCCAAAAGCTTCGAATGGGCATCGTTTCATTTTCGTGGTCATTGATTACTTCACAAAATGGGTAGAGGCAGCTTCATATGCTAGTGTTACCAAGTTGGCAGTAAGTCGTTTCTTGAAAAAGGAGATCATTTGTCGGTATGGAATGCCTGAGAGGATCATATCAGACAATGCATTGAACTTAAACAAAAACATCATTGGGGAAGTCTGTAGCCAATTCAAGATTAAACATCATAATTCATCTTCATATCGCCCAAAGATGAATGGGGCAGTGGAAGCTGCTAACAAAAACATCAAGAGTATAGTGGGAAAAATGACTGAAACCTACAGAGATTGGCATGAGAAATTACCATTTGCACTCTTAGCCTACCGAACGTCCATCAGAACCTCTACTGGGGCAATTCCTTTCTTGTTGGTTTGTGGGATGGAGGCAATCTTACCCATTGAAGTTGAAATACCTTCTCTTCAAATTTTTTCGGAGATAAAGCTAGATGAAGCAGAATGGATTCAATCACGGTATGACCAATTGAACTTGATCGAAGAAAAGAGGCTAAAAGTTATTCGTCATGGTCAAATGTATCAGAAGTGGATGATGCAAGCCTATGACAAGAAAGTTCGTCCAAGAGACTTTCACGAAGGGGACCTAGTGCTGAAAAAGATCCTTCTCATACAGAAAGACTTTAGAGGAAAATGGATGCCGAATTGAGAAGGGTCATATGTTGTAAAGAAGGCTTTCTCTAGAGGTGCTCTGATTTTAACAGAAATGGATGGGAAAAGTTTACCCAATCCAGTGAATTCAGACTCAGTCAAGAAGTACTTTGTCTAAAGAGAAGCAAAAACAAAGTGAAAACCCACAAAGGGCGCTTTGAGATTTCTAAAAAAAATAGAGAGGCCAGGGTGAAAACCAGCAAAGGGCGCCTTGAGACCAAAGGGGTTTTGAGTTGAAAACCCGAAAAGGCTGCTCAAATATTTGAAAAACATACGGTGACTTTGCTATACCGGATTTGACAAGAAATGGAGTGTGTTACATACCGGGGCATCAACAAAGTACTTTGGATCTTCTAAAACACATGTTAAACTCAAAATAGTCTTTATGGAATTTGTGTACAGAAGCTCAAGCTGTGATATGTTAGACATCGAATTTTTGTTCTGATTACTATCTTTAGATTCTTTTTCTTCTCAAAGATATGTTTTCAGATTAATTTCTTTTTGCACTCTGATGATTTATCTAACCATTCTCAAGATTAAATCATTTGTCTTCCATTACTCATAAAGAGTGTTGTATTGAAATAATAATTGACGAACTAAATATTTTTACAAATGAAGTTTTGCATATTACTCTGGAAATCTCTAGAGAATATAAGAAACTAAAACAGAACAATTGTTTAAAGAATTCTCATGAGTAAATGTCGGAGGTACTCGAGGAGATTTCTTTTTCAGTCCAAAGGATGATTGGACAATTCAAACGATTCAATTGTGGGAGAGGATCGCCTTCAGTAGGTTGTAATGTTAAAAAAATGGTATAATAGGACCAATTTGATTTAAAACGCATAAGCGGAGTGTGATTGATACTTGGAGTAAAATAGAAGTGAAACTTTGATGGATGAACGAGTAAAGACGTCCAAAATAGGAATCACTTTAATAACATTTTGCATAACTAGGAGCATTTGATTCATTTCGAGCATGGCTTCTTAATCATCAGGCATGAGTACATATGCATTCTACAGGTTATGTCCTTTAAGGGACAATGTAGATCACCGATAGCCGATTTGGCGTCTCTGTATTGTCAGAGACCAGATCGAAGATAACACATTTGGCGTATATGTATTGTCAGAGAGCAGATCGAAGACATCAGATTTGGTTTCTCTGTATTGATAGAAAGCAGATCAAAGATTTGGAGTCTCTGTATTATCAGAGAGCAGATCGAAGATAGCTGATTTGGCGTCTCTGTATTGTCAGAGAACAGATCGAAGATAGCGGATTTGGCGTCTCTGTATTGTCAGAGAGCAAATCGAAGATAGCTGATTTGGCGTCTCTGTATTGTCAGAGAGCAGATCGAAAATAGCAGATTTGGAATCTCTATATTGTCAGAGAGCAGATCGAAGATATCAGATTTGGCGTCTTTGTATTGTCGGAGAGTAGATCGACGATATCAGATTTGGCTTCTCTGTATTTATAGAGAGCAGATCGAAGATGATAGATTTGGTGTCTCTGTATTGTCAGAGAGCAGATTGAAAGTAGTGGATTTGGCGTCTCTGTATTGTCAGAGAGCAGACTGAAAAATGACAGATTTGGAGATCCTGATTTTGCAAGAAGCAGGTTGATGATAGCCAATTTGACATTCCTGAAGCTATCAGAATACCTTTGAGGAAGATGAGGATTAAGATCTCGAAACTTGGATAGGCCGGGCAAATTTGGTCCTTTAGTAATCTTTTCTCTATTCCTGTTACACAGTAACAATGTAACACCCCGTACCCGAGACCGTTGCCGGAGTCGGACACGAGGGGTTAACAGACTTAATTCCCATATTTTTTTTATTTTTTTTTACAGTCCATTTTAAAAAAAAAATTTCCAGACTAGCTGGCTAACTGCGTCACTGTCACCTTAAAAATCATATCTTGAGTTCCAAACCTCGAAAATCAGTTTCGTAAATTTTTCCTGAAACTAGACTCATATATCAATCTACAAATTTTTCTCTAGAATTTTTGGTTGGGCCAATTAGTACAGTTTATTAGTTAAAGTCTCCCCTGTTTCAGGGTTTGACTGCTCTGACCTTCATGCATTACGACTTATATATCCCCCTGTACAGGGCTTCAATACTTATGCTGTTTGTTTCTAAAGAAACTAGACTCGAAATGGAATCTATAAATGTATGGAATGACTTCTAATTATCTCTGGTTAATTTATAATGAATTTCCAAAGTCAGATCAGGGGATCCAGAAATTGCTCTGGCCCTGTTCCATGAAAAACTTAAATATCTCTTAAAATCCGACTCATATGACCGTTTCGTTTCTTCCATATGAAAGTAGATTCATCAAAGTTCGATTACATAATTTATTCACTATTTAACTCCATTCCTACTATTTTTAGTGATTTTTCAAATCCACACCACTGCTGCTATCAGCATCTGTTTTTAAGGTAGACTTTACCTATTTCATAGTTTCCATGATTCGACTAGCCCTTTAGCATATATAGCACAAAATATGATCATAATTAACCATTCCAATGGCTAATCGCTTCCAAACATTTCCATACCTCTTAATGAACAACATACAAAATGATTATAATACTATGCTCAAAGTGTATATAAGCCATTTTCGCATGGCTATCCAAATTTATACAAAACCAAAGGGTACATGACCAACAACAAAAAGGGTAGTCCTATACATGCCATTTCAAAGTTCAACCAAAAGTGTACCAAAAGGGGCTTTGATAGCGTGGACGACTTCGACTTCGACAATCCCGAGTCCGATAGCTGACGAACCAAAATCTATAAAATAGAGATTCAAAAAAACGGAGTAAGCATTTAATGCTTAGTAAGTTTTGAGCAATGAAATTAGGCATAACTAAAGTATAGCATTCATACGACGAAACGAATAATTTCATATGCACATATTCTCACAATCATACCTACTTCACATTTCCAACCCTTATATTCATACATAAGAAATCAACTTGACTAAAAGCCTAAGCTTGTTAATCGATTGAGCAAATACTATTTAGAAGGAATCAATTATCTCAATGCACATACTGAAACATACCTCATCGTTGGGATTTTACGAGCGTATTAATTGAAATTATTACAGCAAGATCGCTCATTCCCAAACCCAATTATCTTCGAGATTTCGCCAGATATAACCACTCAAAAGCCATCGGCCTTAGCCGGATATGGTCACTAGCACAAATGCCTTCGGACTTAGCCGGATATAGTAACTCGCACAAATGCCTTGAACTTAGCCCGAAATTAGTAACTCGCACTAATGCCTTCGGGACTTAACCCGAAATTAGTAACTCGCACAAATGCCTTCGGGACTTAACCCAGAATTAGTAACTCGCACAAATGCCTTTAGGACTTAACCCGGAATTAATCACTAGCACAAATGTCTTCGGGACTTAACCCCGTTATCATCCGAATATTCATGCACATATTAGTAAATCATGACACATCTTCATTTCATTTTCATAACTAGAATTCAAACAAAATCAATTATTAAGCATTCCCATTTTCTACTCAATAGCCACATACGAACAAGCATGATTCGCTTGCTTCATGACATGATTTCTATGCACATACGGCTACCCATCATACGTATAGACTAATTAACTCAACATATAATTCAAGTAGAATCATTATATCACCGTATATTTGTTATGCTTACACGTCATGACTTAATCAAATCGTAAACTAAGTTTCATTACTCGAAAACTTACCTCGGATGTTGTCGAACGATTTCGATGGCTATTCGATCACTTTTTCCTTCCCTTTATCGGATTTAGTTCCCCTTTGCTCTTGAGCTTAATATTAACAAATAAATTGATTTAATCATTTTGAACATCAAAGAGGAATTCAAGGTACTTAGCCCTTATATATTAGGCATTAGAGTTATATATGTATGAAATCACGAATCAAATTCAACATATTAGCCAATATTCTCCTTAGCCGAATTTTCTAAGTCAAGATAAAGCCATCAATATGCTTACTTATGGCCGAACATACACAACAACCTATGTACTCATTCATGTGGCCGAATATGCATGTCTATGTTGAGGCCGATTGTATACTTAATACATTCTACAAATATGGTTACTTGTATTGACTAAATACCATTTTGTTTCAAGTTCAAAACTCGGCTAATACACATATATACACTAGAAATCAAATACTAACATTTGCACTTCACCTTAATAGCTAGCTTAGCAAACCTTGATTTAACATATAATTGTTCATAACACAATTTAAGCATACTCTCCATTCCATCAATTTCAAAACACATACATTACTCAATAATGTTCAAAATTATATTCGCCTTAGCACACAACTTGCTAGCCGATTCTTCTCCATCTAGCAACTAATGCACATGTGTGCTCATTTGTTAGACTCTACTTCATCTAACAACAACCATATTTTTCTTCTACTTCCTACCATGGCCGAATGCTCAAGATACCTCAAGATCAAACTTTTAACTTGGGTTGCTTAAAGAACTTGGTGATGAGTTCAAATTTATCTAACACCTCAAGCATCATAACACATCCATATAGTTAACATGCTAATAGTATCAAGGCTTCAACCGAAACTTTTGAAGCCTCTTAGTTGAATACTAACTCTTTAATAACCCCAAATCCATCCATGAGGTAGTTAGAATTTAGACTAATCATCCAAGGGATGTATGAACTTTCAAAGCAACATTAAACATACCTTAATCTAGTGAACCACCATAGCCGATTTTTCTCCAAGCTCTTTCCCTTCCTTTCTTTCCTCTATTCGGCCAAAGATGTTCAAGAATGAACACTTTTTTTTTCTTTGCTTTCTTTCTTCAATTCACGGCAATGGGGGGGGGAAACATGGATGAGACAATTTTTTTTTCATTACTCCTCCCTTTGCATTACTTTAATACTAACCCCTTTTTTTATTCTTTCTAACATAACACACTAACACAACATGTTTACAACATGTTTCCACCCATAGCATGGCCGGCCACTAGCTCAATTTTGGGCAATTTGACATGCAAACCCCTCACTTTCATAACATGCATTAATAGGCCACTTTGCATTTGCCTGACACATTTCTAAATTTTCTCACATAAGTCCTATCTAATAAAATTCACTTACAATTAACAAAATTCAAACATGAAATTTTTACACATACATATATACATATAATAAGCATCAACTATGATGGTTAATTATTTTTATGACTCGGTTTAGTGGTCCCGAAACCACTTTCCGACTAGGGTCAATTTAGGGCTGTCACAACTCTCCCCCACTTAAGAAATTTTCGTCCCCGAAAATCTTACCGGTAAATAGGTTTGGGTATCGCTCTTTCATAGAGTTCTCGGGTTCCCAAGTAGCTTCTTCCATCCCGTGTTTGAGCCATAACACTTTTACTAATAGAACCCTTTTGTTTTGCAACTCTTTCACTTCACGAGCTAGGATACGAATCGGTTCTTCTTCATAACTCATATCGGATTGAATTTCAACCTCTGATGGATTAATTACGTGTGATGGATCAGATCTATAACGTCGAAGCATCGAAACATGAAAGACGTCGTGAATCTTTTCAAGTTCAGGGGGCAAAATCAATCTATACGCAACTGGACCAATTCGTTCGGATACTTCATATGGCCTTATAAACCTTGGACTCAGTTTTCCCTTACGGCCAAATCTGAGTATCTTTTTCCAAGGTGGCACCTTAAGAAATACTTTGTCTCCCACCTGATACTCAATATCTCTTCTTTTTAAATCCGCGTACGACTTCTGACGATCTGATGCTGCCTGTAGACTTTCACGAATTATCTTTACTTTCTATTCAGCATCTTTGATTAAATCAACTCTGAAAATTTTACTTTCACCGAACTCGGTCCAAAACAATGGCGTACGGCATTTACGCCCATACAAAGCCTCGTAAGGTGCCTTCCTAATACTTGATTGAAAACTATTGTTGTAAGTGAATTTAATCAAAGGTAAATACCCCTCCCATGAACCACTAAATTCGAGGATGCAACATCTCAACATATCCTCAAGTATCTGAATTATCCGCTCGGATTGACCATCGGTTTGTGGATGAAAAGCGGTGCTAAAATGCAGCTTGGTACCCAAAGCTTCTTGCAATTTCTTCCAAAATCGCGAGGTGAATCTCGGATCTCTATCCGACACAATAGAAATAGGTACCCGTGTAATCTCACAACTGAGAAACATACAATTCAACTAGTTTATCCAACGAAAAATCCGACGACGGAATAAAATGAGCCGACTTAGTCAGTCTATCCACAACAACCCAAATCGCATCTTTCTTACTTGCCGACAATGGCAACCCAGATACAAAATCCATCGTGACTCGATCCCATTTCCATTCAGGTATCATGATCAGCTGAAGTAAACCCGTAGGCACTTGATGTTCCGCCTTCACTTGCTGACATATTAAACACTTCGAAACAAAATCAGAAATGTCTCGTTTCATACCATGCCTCCAAAACTGACGTCTCAGATCGTTGTACATTTTCGTACTCCCCGGGTGAATTGACATTCGGCTACAATGAGCTTCATTCAGAAGCATCGAAATGAGTTCTGAATTTCTTGGAACACACAAACGACTTCTGAACCTCAAACAATCGTCATCATCAATTTGAAACTCTGAATCCGTATTCGAAACACATTCAGCCCGTTTTGCAACCAAGTCATCATCGACTTTCTGAGCTTCATAAATTTGATGAATCAATAATGGTTTGGCCTTTAATTCAGCTACTAACACATTGTCGGGTAGAACAGACAAGTGTGCATTCATCGCTCGTAAAGCAAATAGTGATTTCCGGCTTAAGGCGTCCGCAACCACATTAGCCTTTCCCAGGTGATAATCAATGACAAGCTCATAATCTTTCAACAACTCAAGCCAACGCCTTTGTCGTAGATTCAAGTCTCGTTGAGTCATCAAATATTTGAGACTTTTGTGATCCGAATATACATGGCACTTCTCACCAAATAAATAATGTCGCCATATTTTCAAAGCGAATACGATGGCAGCTAATTCGAGATCATGGGTCGGATAATTTTTCTCATGTGGCTTTAATTGTCTCGATGCATAGGCCACAACTCGACCTTCTTGCATCAATACGCAACCCAACCCAAGTAGGGAGGCATCACTATAAATGACAAACACTTTGCTCGATTAAATTTGCACTAGAATTGAGCTTCAGTCAAATAAGTTTTCATTGATCAAAACTTTTCGACATTTTTCCGTCCATTCAACTTAACATCTTTTAAAGTAGCCGTCATTGGTGTGGCTATCATCGAGAAACCTTTACAAACCGTCAAGTAGTAATCGGCAAGTCCCAAAAGCTCGAACCTCGTAATATTTCTGAGGCTTCCGATTAAGTATGGTGACATTTTGCTCGGATCAACTCGAATACCCGTCGCGGATACCACATGACCCAAGAAGCTAACCTCTTAACCGTAACTCACACTTATCGAACTTAGCATATAACCGCTTATCCCGTAAAATTCGCAACACTAATCTCAGGTGCTCAGCATGTTCGGTCTCATCTCTTGAATAGACTAAGATGTCATCAATGAACACAACTACGAACCGGTCCAAATACTGTCTGAAGATCCGATTCATCAAATCCATAAATACCGCAGGGGCATTAGTGAGCCCAAACGACATCACTAAGAACTCGTAGTGACCGTATCTCGTTCTGAAAGCATTTTTGGGTATATCCGAATCTCGAATTCGCAACTGATAATAACCCGATCTCAAATCTATCTTTGAAAACACCGAGGCTCCCTTTAGTTGATCAAACAAGTCGTCAATGCGCGGTATCGGATATTTATTCTTTATTGTCACCTTATTCAGTTGACGATAGTCGATGCACAACCTCATGGTTCCGTCCTTCTTTTTCACAAACAATACCGGTGCACCCCAAGGTGAGAAACTTGGTCGAGCGAAACCTCTATCCGTCAACTCTTGCAACTGAGCTTTCAACTCTTTTAACTCGGTTGGTGCCATACGATACGGAGCTATTGAAATCGGTGTAGTCCCAGGTACAAGCTCAATACCAAACTCTACCTCCCGAACAGGTGGTAAACCCGGTAATTCTTCGGGAAAAATATCCGGGTATTCACAAACCACCGGCACAGATTCAAGTTTCTTTTCTGGCTCTTTATTATCAAGTACGTACGCAAGATACGCTTCACACCCCTTTCTCACATATTTTTTAGCTAACATCAAGGATATTATTGTTGGCAATCCATTCAAGACAGTAGACTCAACTCGGATTATCTCATTATTTGCGCACCTCAAATCAATAGTCTTGCTTTTGCAATTCACAACCGCATCATGCACGGTCAACCAATCCAAACCGAGAATAACATCAAATTCATCAAACGGCAAAAGCATCAAGTCCGCCGAAAAACAGGAACCTCGAATTACTAGGGGACATTTCTTACACACTTTGTCGACAAGCACGTAACGACCCAAGGGATTTGACACCCGAATTACAAACTTAGTAGACTCAACAGGTAGAGTCTTACTGGATGCTAAGGTTTCACATATATAAGAATGAGTAGAACCAGGGTCAATCAAAGCAATCACATTAGTATCAAAGAGAGTAAAAGTACCGGTAATAACATTTGGCGAGGAAGCATCCTCGCGTGCGCGTATAGCGTAAACTCTAGCAGGAGCGCGAGCCTCAGATCTGGTTGTAGCATCTCTAGATCCTCTCTGACCACCACTAGGATTTCCCGTGTTTCTAGATGGTCTACCTCGAGCAGTGGTAGCACCCGGTTTCCCACTCTGATTTACATTCTGTTCAGACAACCTCGGGCAATCTTTAATAAAGTGGTCAAATGATCCGCACTTGTAACAGGAGCGGTCATGGAATCTACAACTCCCCAAATGCCATTTACCACAATACTGGCACTCCGTTCTATCTCGACGATCATTTCCAACACTGGCGACCGAAGTGACTCGTGCACTCACGTGGGGTCGATCGCGATCTCGTCTAGAAAAGCTCAAGTGTCTCTAGATCGGCCTAGATTATCTCTAAATTTCTTCGATGATGTTGGCGGGGCTTTCCAAGATCTCTTACTGAAACTCCTTTGCTCCCATATCGCTTTCCTTTTCTCCTCATCGAGCTCCTCGGCTTTGCAAGCTCGCCGACAAGTACCACAAATTCTCGATTTCTAAAATGCCAACATACGACTTTATATCATCATTCAATCCATCTTCAAACGTTTACACATCACGACGCCGAAGAAATGCATTCTCGTGCGTCTGGCTAAGCCTCACAAATTTTCGTTCATAGTCGGTAACCGACATGGAACCTTGTTTAAGTTCAAGAAATTCCTTCCGTTTTGGTCAATGAATCTCGGTGATATACTTCTTTTGAAACTCAGTTTGGAAAAACTCCCAAGTTACTTGCTCTCTGGGCACAACAGAAGTCAACGTATTCCACCAATAGTAGGTAGAATCACGTAGCAAGGAGATAGTACACTTTAGGCACTCATCGGGTGTGCAAGATAGCTCATCGAGTACCCGAATAGTGTTGTCCAACCAAAATTCCACTTGTTCGGCATCATCGCTGTCCGTAGCTTTAAATTCAAGAGTCGTGTTTTGGATTCATCAACTGGGGCTTATTTGACCTTATTTGGTCGATTCTCGGAGGTATTGTAGGTGCGGGGTTGTATTTGTCGGGAATGGAGGTTGTGGAACAGCCAGTATTAGTTCGAATGTATTGGTTGAACCAATCATTCATCACGCTATAAAAGCTTGTCTAGCCTCATCATTCGGATTACTAGCAATAGGTTGAGAGTCCGGCGTTGTCCCTTCAAAGGGAGCAAGCGCTACACTCTCAAGATCATCACTACCGCTTCGGTCGGGATCGGGATCCATTACTATAAATAAACACATTTGCAAATGTCAGAAATCACCGCACTATCAAATAATCAGAAAATGGCATGTATAGCTAGACCCAAACGTATTACAGTAGTCCTAGAATCGACTAAACCGTAGCTCTGATACCAATAAAATTATAACACCCCGTACCCGAGACCGTTTCCGGAGTCGGACACGAGGGGTTAACTGACTTAATTCCCTTATTTTTTTATTTTTTTACAAGTCCATTTTAAAAAAAAATTCCAAACTAGCTGGCTAACTGCGTCACTGTCACCTTAAAAATCATATCTTGAGTCCCAAACCTCAAAAATCAGTTTCGTAAATTTTCCCTGAAACTAGACTCATATATCCATCTACAATTTTTTTTCTAGAATTTTTGGTCTGGCCAATTAGTACAGTTTATTAGTTAAAGTCTCCCCTGTTTCAGGGTTCGACTGCTCTAACCTTCATGCATTACAACTTATATATCCCTCTGTACAGAGCTTCAATCCTTATGCCGTTTGTTTCTAAAGAAACTAAACTCGAAAAGGAATCTATAAATGTATGGAATGACTTCTAATTATCTCTGGTTAATTTATAATGAATTTCCAAAGTCAGATCAGGGGATCCAGAAATTGCTCTGGCCCGGTTCCACGAAAACTTAAATATCTCTTAAAATCCGACTCATATGACCGTTTTGTTTCTTCCATATGAAAGTAGATTCATCAAAGTTCGATTACATAATTTATTCACTATTTAACTCTATTCCTACTATTTTTAGTGATTTTTCAAATCCACACCACTGCTACTGTCAGCATCTGTTTTTAAGGTAGACTTTACATATTTCATAGTTTCCATGATTCGACTAGCCCTTTAGCATATATAGCACAAAATATGATCATGATTAACCATTCCAATGGCTAATCGCTTCCAAACATTTCCATACCTCTTAATGAACAACATACAAAACGATTATAATACTATGCTCAAAGTGTATATAAGCCATTTTCGCATGGCTATCCAAATTTATACAAAACCAAAGGGTACATGACCAACAACAAAAAGGGTAGTCCTATACATGCCATTTCAAAGTTCAACCAAAAGTGTACCAAAAGGGGCTTTGATAGTGTGGACGACTTCGACTTCGACAATCCCGAGTCCGATAGCTGATGAACCAAAATCTATAAAACAGAGATTCAAAGAAACGGAGTAAGCATTTAATGCTTAGTAAGTTTTGAGCAATGAAATTAGGCATAACTAAAGTATAGCATTCATACGACGAAACGAATAATTTCATATGCACATATTCTCACAATCATACCTACTTCACATTTCCAACCCTTATATTCATACATAAGAAATCAACTTGACTAAAAGCCGGAAGCTTGTTAATCGATTGAGCAAATACTATTTAGAAGGAATCAATTATCTCAATGCACATACGAAACATACCTCATCGTTGGGATTTTACGAGCGTATTATTTGAAATTATTACAGCAAGATCGCTCATTCCCAAACCCAATTATCTTTGGGATTTAGCCGGATATAACCACTCGTAAAGCCATCGGGCCTTAGCCCGGATATGGTCACTAGCACAAATGCCTTCGGGACTTAGCCCGAATATAGTAACTCGCACAAATGCCTTCGGGACTTAGCCCGGAATTAGTAACTCGCACAAATGCCTTCGGGACTTAACCCGAAATTAGTAACTAGCACAAATGCCTTCGGGACTTAACCCGTAATTAGTAACTCGCACAAATGCCTTCGGGACTTAACCCGGAATTAATCACTAGCACAAATGTCTTCGGGACTTAACCCCGTTATCATCCGAATATTCATGCACATATTAGTAAATCATGACACATCTTCATTTCATTTTCATAACTAGAATTCAAACAAAATCAATTATTAAGCATTCCCATTTTCGGCTCAATAGCCACATACGAACAGCATGATTCGGCTTGCTTCATGACATGATTTCTATGCACATACGGCTACCCATCATACGTATAGACTAATTAACTCAACATATAATTCAAGTAGAATCATTATATCACCGTATATTTGTTATGCTTACACGTCATGACTTAATCAAATCGTAAACTAAGTTTCATTACTCGAAAACTTACCTCGGATGTTGTCGAACGATTTCGATGGTTATTCGATCACTTTTTCCTTCCCTTTATTGGATTTAGTTCCCCTTTGCTCTTGAGCTTAATATTAACAAATAAATTGATTTAATCATTTTGAACATCAAAGAGGAATTCAAGGTACTTAGCCCTTATATATTAGCCATTAGAGTTATATATGTATGAAATCACGAATCAAATTCAACATATTAGCCAATATTCTCCTTAGCCGAATTTTCTAAGTCAAGATAAAGCCATCAATATGCTTACCTATGGCCGAACATACACAACAACCTATGTACTCATTCATGTGGCCGAATATGCATGTCTATGTTGAGGCCGATTGTATACTTAATACATTCTACAAATATGGTCACTTGTATTGACTAAATACCATTTTGTTTCAAGTTCAAAACTCGGCTAATACACATATATACACTAGAAATCAAATACTAACATTTGCACTTCACCTTAATAGCTAGCTTAGCAAACCTTGATTTAACATATAATTGTTCATAACACAATTTAAGCATACTCTCCATTCCATCAATTTCAAAACACATACATTACTCAATTATGTTCAAAATTATATTCGCCTTAGCACACAACTTGCTAGCCGATTCTTCTCCATCTAGCAACTAATGCACATGTGTGCTCATTTGTTAGACTCTACTTCATCTAACAACAACCATATTTTTCTTCTACTTCCTACCATGGCCGAATGCTCAAGATACCTCAATACTGAAACTTTTAACTTGGGTTGCTTAAAGAACTTGGTGATGAGTTCAAATTTATCTAACACCTCAAGCATCATAACACATCCATATAGCTAACATGCTAATAGTATCAAGGCTTCAACCGAAACTTTTGAAGCCTCTTAGTCGAATACTAACTCTCTAATAACCCCAAATCCATCCATGAGGTAGTTAGAATTTAGACTAATCATCCAAGGGATATATGAACTTTCAAAGCAACATTAAACATACCTTAATCTAGTGAACCACCATAGCCGATTTTTCTCCAAGCTCTTTCCCTTCCTTTCTTTCCTCTATTCGGCCAAAGATGTTCAAGAATGAACACTTTTTTTTCTTTGTTTTCTTTCTTCAATTCACGGCAATGGGGGAACATGGATGAGACAATTTTTTTCATCACTCCTCCTTTGCATTACTTTAATACTAACCCTTTTTTATTCTTTCTAACATAACACACTAACACAACATGTTTACAACATGTTTCCACCCATAGCATGGCCGGCCACTAGCTCAATTTTGGGCAATTTGACATGCAAACCCCTCATTTTCATAACATGCATTAATAGGCCACTTTGCATTTGCCTGACACATTTCTAAATTTTCTCACATAAGTCCTATTTAATAAGATTCACTTACAATTAACAAAATTCAAACATGAAATTTTTACACATACATATATACATATAATAAGCATCAACTATGACGGTTAATTATTTTTATGACTCGGTTTAGTGGTCCCGAAACCACTTTCAGACTAGGGTCAATTTAGGGCTGTTACAAACAAGCAAAAAGGGGCAGCTGTAATAACCTAAATTTACCCGGGCCCGTAAATAAATATAAAAACAAAAATTTATTAAAATAAAGTCCATTTACAGTCCATTAACAAAACCCAAAACCCTTAGCCTAAATACCTAAAACCCAACAGCCCAACTGATGACCCAAAACCCAATCAGCCTACACTACCCAGTACCCGATTACACCCAAGCCCAAGTACCCAAGTGCTGCCCAAAATACATAGGGCCCAAGTGGCCCAATTCATTAACAGGAGACAGAAAGGCCTAGGGTTTTAGAAACCCTAGGTGCCGCAAGCACCCCAACAGACGCGTCCGTTCGTCTCCCAGTGACCCACCATCAGTGCCATGATTCCAGGCTCCATGTCACGCCATGATCGACAGCTGAATCAACGCCGGTGTGCCATCATCAGTGCCCGTTTATTACCGAACCCTCACTGATATCTTCAAAATGGAAAAAAATCGCAGCAGAAAAGAGAAGCAAAATTTGGAAAGAAATCAAAGATTTATTTCCCAAATTGTAATGATTTACAAAAGGGTTATAAAAGCCCTTCTTTTTTAATCTGTAAAGGACGACGAAAAAGAAATAAAAAAGAGCACAAGAGAATATTACAGATTTCTTCACTTTGTCAGCAAACAAAGGTGATTTTTTTTTTCTTTTCTTAGATAGCAATGTTTCATACCTACAAAATACTATAAAAAAATATAAATAAAAGAGATTATCCTTTTGCTGTAAAAAAGGCCAAACGCTTCATATTCTGACCGCCGTACTCGGCGAAGTCATCGGCGGCGTGTGAGCACATGGGAACCCAATGACGGAGGCTTGACAGAGCTCCGAGGGTTCGCTCTCGGCCCCCTTTCAGAGAATCCTTCTGTTTTTTTTTCAAATCAGTTCTAAAATGATTTTTTTTGGCTGAAACTTGGCTTTTATAGCCTCATATAAACGGCGTCGTTTTCCTTAAAACAATAAGGTTTAAAACGGCGTCGTTCTAAAGCTAGGATCTGCGCATTGACCCGAGATCCGGGTAGGATCCCCGCATTATTTGGAAATGGGCAAATTGCCCAATTGGTCATTACATATTTTTAATATTTGTAATTTAATTTATTTTTATTATAATTTTGCCCTGACTTTTTATTCCTGTTTTAATTTTGTCCCAGCTAATATAATAAGGTGTATTTTGAAACGGTGTCATTTTGGGATTAGAGTCAAATTGCCCAGTGAGTCCCTCGAATTTTAACGCGCGTTTCAATTGGATCAAAAAATTCATTTTATTTTAAAATTAACCCTAGAGTTTTATTTTTATTTCATGTTAATCCTTTTGTTTTTTCTCTCTTTATAATTTATTTATTTTACATGTAATATACAGTATTTATTTTACTATAAATATTATTTATATATAAAAATTATTACACATACTATTTTCACTTTCATTTGTGTTTTATTGGTTATATTATTTATATTATTTATATACTTTAATTTATACATCTCATTATATATCATTTTATTATACATATATTGTTCATTATATTATATTATTATATTATAATATTATTTATTATAATTTTAAAATTGTAAATTATTATTAAACATTGCATCTTTATATATCATTATTAAAATTTAGTATGTAATACTCTAAAATTTACAATAAAGTTTTATTCCTATTATGTAATGTTATTTTATAAAATATATATTAAATTATTAAATCATATAGTATATATAATTTTCTCCTTTATAATTTATCAATGGTTTTAAATATTTTTAAACTCCTCATTTAATTTTAATTACATTTAGTTTTTATCATTTTTTGACTTATTTTTATATGTTTATAATTCGCTTATTCATTTTTCGTCCTTTTGGGTTTATTTAGTATCGTTTTAATATGCTCTCAAAAATTAATTGATATTTTTATGTCATTTCTTGTTTATATATATTTGCATGAAAATTGATTATTTACGTCGTTAATTTAAGTTATATTTGCACGAAATATTATTGTATATATATATTATGCAATTCATATTGCTATTCATTATGCTCTACGTTGTATTTTACATGTAACGATAATGCATGTACATTTATGTTATCTATGATTATATATGCATAAGATGATAACATATATTTATATGCATAAGATGATAACGTATATTGTGTAATTTATGCCATTATTCAACATTTTTTTATATTATATTTGCATGGAATGTTAAAGTAGGTATTATGTAGGTTAATTTATTTAATATTGATCATTTGTAATATGTTAAATGCATCATCACTTTAAAGAACTTTTATATTTCTTTCGATCCAAAAAGATTTTTGAAAATAAGGCAATGTTTTTTGGTGGTTAGGAATTCGGGAAGTAGTGCCCTAACATGTTGGGTTGCGATTTCTCGTTTGTCTAAATGCCTAAAATATCCTTCTAAGTAAGTTTTGAAAATCACAAGATGATTTTAGTTACGAAAGTTTAAGAATATCGTGTCCAATCATGCTAGATGTGATGTTTATATTCTTTTGAAGCAAAGGAATCTTGATTCTTTTTAACACAATTTATTACGGTTTTAAAAGGGATCTTATTTTTAAGTTCTTTCAAAATTTTGACATTAAGTTAAAACTATTCAATTTGGTACCAATTTTGGGCGTTGCGAGGGTGTTAACCCTTCCTCGTAGTAATCGACTCTCGAGCCCGTTTTCTCTTAATTTCGTAGACCAAAATGTTTTATAAGGTGATCCAATCACACTTTAAAAGGTTGGTGGCGACTCCCATTTTCAAAATACCCTTCACCTTTTAAAAAGAGGTTTCGATAGTTGTGATTAAGTAAGTTTGATTATGAGATTTAAAATCAAATTATGTTAATTTACTTCAAGTTAATTGTATGTTAAATGTGAGTTTATAATGCTTATTATTTGCATGGGAACTTACTAAGCTTTATATGTTGCTCCTCTTTCTTTTCCCTTTTCTTATAGTGTCACCAAGCCAGCTCGGGGGTCAGAGGTTGTCGGAGATCCAGTCACACTATCAACTTATTATTTTGGGTACCAAAGAATTTAACATTTTGAGTTATGACATGTATAGGGACTTGGTTATTTTGTTATGTGTCATAATTGATTTGGCCTAATGTGTTGGCTTATATTGGTTGATAATTCATTTTGTAATTGGCCATTGAAATTGGCTAATATTGGTTTAAGTATATATGCATATGATGTTTTCATGGATGTGGAAATTTGCATGGTTCAAGTTGGTTAGTATGTGATGTTTGTATGTGGTAAATGGTAGCATGTGAATGATGTGTGGATGTCTTGTTTTTGGTTGAACTAGTTGAATGTATTTCTTGGATTGGTTCTATGTTTTGTTTTGTAGGTGTGTGCATGGAAGGGTGACAAAATGGCTTGGTAAATAGCCTTGTTCTTGTCCACACGGGTAGACACAAGAGGGTGTGTCTAAGCCGTGTGTGACACGCGGCTTGCCCCATGGGTGTATGTTCCGGTCGTGTGTCCCCTGCACCTTAGTTGTTGCAAAATAGAATGCTCAGAATTGAACACATAGGCAGAGACACGAGTGTGTGTCTCAACCGTGTGGATGACACGGCCTCAGGCATAGGCGTGTGCTCTGGGAGTGTGAAGTCTGCACCTATTTTATGAAAATTTATAAAAACTAAATCGACCACACGGCCTAGCACACGGGCGTGTGACTTGTCCATATGTTTTCAATTTGTTCTTGGGTGACAAACAGAGAGTTACACGGGTTAGGGACACGGGCGTGTGTGACCACACGGCCTGCCTACACGGACATGTCCTAAGCCACACGGGCATGTCCCAAGCCACATGGGCATGTGGCCCTTAAAACAAAAAAAATTTCTAAGTGTTGTGAAATTTTCTAGAGTTTTGGATTTAGTCCCGAATTACTTCTAATGTATGTTTTGGGCCTCATAAGCTCGTTTTAGGGATAATGTGAATGTATGTGAAAAGTTTTAAATTTGGATGAAAAATTTACGTCTCGATTTTGTATGATTGCTTATGTATAAGTTCAGTAATGCCTTATACCCTATTCCGGTGTTGGATACGGGTAAGGGGTGTTACATTTAGTTGTATAGAGCTTCGGTTTAGTCGATTCTCAGACTAACGTAGCATGTGTAATAGTCTAGCTATACATGCCATAAATGAACTGTGATAGTGTGATGACTCCTGACAAGTTTGAATTGTGTTTTCATATAGTAAATAGATCTCAATCGAGCTGAGGTTGATGACATTGAAAGTAATGCACCGACTCCCGCTCAAAGGGCAGCGCCGTCTGATAGTAGGCCCCTAACGATTAGTTAGGGAGAAGGGGGTAGGGAAGCCTTTCTCCACATGATGAACGAGTGGTATACAGAGTTTGTTTGAACAAATTCGAATGCCCAACCTCCTCCACCCCCACCTATTCCTCAACTAGTTCTGGTAGCTCCACAAGGTATGGAATTTGTAAGAATGAATAAGCCCCCAGTTAATAAGATCTGAAAGCATGGGGCTAAGGATTTCGGAGCTAATGTGGAAGATGATCCCGAGAGAGTCGAGTTTTGGCTTGAAAACTCCATCAAAGTATTTGATGAGCTAACTTGCACACCAGATGAGTGTTTAAAGTGTGCCATCTCACTTCTGAGAGATTATACATATCAATGGTGGAATACACTGGTACCTATGGTACCGAAAGAGAGGGTTACATAGGAATTCTTTCAAGAGGAGTTCCGAAAGAAATATATTTAGTCAGCGGTTCATCAATAAAAAACGTAAGGAATTTCTTGAGCTTAAACAGGGTTGTATGTCAATGATCGAATATGAGCGAGAATTTTTCAAGCTTAGTAAATACGCTCGAGATTGTGTTTCCACTGAGGCTATTATGTGCAAGAGGTTTAAGGATGGATTGAATTAGGATATTCGTCTATTACTTGGGATCTTAGAACTGAAAGAATTTTTGGTATTAGTCGAGCGAGCCTGTAAGGCCGAAGTGTTAAATAAGGAGAAGATGAAAACTAATTATAAAGCTAAAGATTCGAGGAAAAGACCGATGATTAAGTCATTTCCATCTCGTTCGAAGAAATTTAAAGAAATGTATTCTTATTTGAATGTATCAGCTGGGTATTCCCATAGAGACCACGGGAAGCAATACTCGAGTTTTAAATCTCAAGCCACTTCAATGGCAGGTGTAGGTAATGTAAGGCCTAATAGACCTGAATGTCAGCATTGTGGAAGAAAACATCCCGGCGAGTGTAGGGTGAATGACCGGGCTTGTTTCAAGTGTGTAACATCCCGAATTAGGGTCTAATCGAAACATGATTGCGAGACCAAAAATCTAAAGTAAAAATAATTATTTTATGATTATTTTATGATCCATGATATGAATGCATGTTTGTGTAAAATTTTCATGAAGAAATTTTATGCCTAAGGTGTCCAATTTGAAGTTAGGGACTAAATTGAATAAGTTGAAAAACTTGAGTTCTAGAAGCTTTAAGCATGAAATTGCTATGGATTATTAATTAGAGGTCCTTAAATAGTAATTTAACCAAGTTCTAAAATTTTGGACAAAAATAGGCATGCATAGGAAAATTTGAAAGAAAGGCATTAAAGGGCATTTTAGTCATTTGGTTAATAAAAGAATAAAAAGGGAAAATCAAGCAAAATTTGCTCAACTTGTCCATGCCATAGCCGAAATTTCCATGCTCACCATAGCTAGGGTTTCTTCAACTTTCAAGCTCAATAGTAAGTGCATCCTAGCCCCATTTTTAATGTTCTTTACATTTTTTAAGTTGTCATCAACTGATCTAGCTATTTCTACCATTATTTTGAGCTAGGGTTCATGTTCAAAAACTTACCCATGTGTGACATGCATGTATTTTAATGTTTAATTGAGGAATATGAAAGTTTGATGTGTGTTTAAAATCTTTTATTAAGTGATTTTTTTATGCAAATGCATGTAAAGGACCTATTTGTAAAAGTTGTAAAAATGGGTAGTAAATATGTGAAATTAAGAAAAATGTGGGCTGCTAGGAGTAGGAATATGAATCGACTAGGCTCGGGTAATGAAGAAAATGCATGCATTTCATTTTACGAGCCTAAGGACCAATTTGTAAATAAGTAAAAAGTTAGGGGTTAAAAGGTAATTTTACCAAAGTATGTGTTATGGGTCGATTCGAACAATGTATATATTAAATAAGTTACATTTGGCACTATAGATCAAGAAAAACGTGATTCGGGTATTGATCGGGGGAAAAACAAGGTTTACGAAGAATAGGCTTGTTTTCATCATTTTGTACCAAGGTAAGTTCATATACAAATAATGTGGTGTTATGTTATATTTTTGATGTTTGAGTATTACGTGAATTCAAATTCTTCAATACTATTATGAGTTATGCTTTGATTGCTCCACGATTAAGTGATGAGTATTATAGACATTGAGATTGACATTATAAGCAAGCTTGACAGAGATGTGATATAAAAAAAATCCCGTTTGAATATTAGGAATAGTTTAGGATACAAGTGACATGTCACTAGAAATCATGTGATTTATGAGCTTATGAGATATGTTTATGTGGTTCCGGGTGCTGGTCTTGTACATCCTACCGATGGCTGGATAGTCCGGCATGTGTTGCAGATACCTGACAGCTTGTGTGAGCAGCCAGTGTAGCTACGTCCTGACTGACAGCTTGTGTGAGCAAATCCGTGAGTAGCTCGAAAATGAGCTTTTATGTGTTATGTGATATAAGGTAGCTTTAGCTACGTATGTGGCACTTATATGCGAGCTTTCTGTGTATCAAATAGTATTTTGAGTGTCCAACGGGTAAATTATCGAGTAGCTTGACAAAAAACCCAATGGGTAAGTCAATGAGAAGAATGAGTAAGACGTTATGTTATGAGTTGATACAGGTATGTATACCAAACTCATGAGTAATGTCTTGGTATGTGATGAACTTATGACAAAGTTGTTTATATGATGAGTAAGTTTAAATGATTTGATGAATTATAAATTATGTTCACTATGTTAAATCTATGTTAATTACTTGTTTAGATATCATGTTATTTGCATATGGACTTACTAAGCTTTAATGCTTACCCCATTCCTTTCCATCTTTTATAGTGTCGCCAAGCTAGCTCGGGGATCGAAGGACGTCGGAGCCCAATTCACACTATCAATGTAATCTTTTGGGTTATTTTGAGTATGGCATGTATAGGGACTTGGTCTTTTGTTATATGTCATATTGGTTTAGCCAAATGTGTTGGCTTATGATGATATTAATTCATTTTGTATAAGGCCATGAGATGCGGCTTATATTTGCTTCTTGGGTTGTAACCCTAATTGTTTATGCATGCATGCAATGTGTTTATACTTTGTGATGTGGTTGATGGTTGCTTGTTGGTAATGGTTGTGATAGACAACATATATGCTTAATAAATGAATTGGGACTAATAGGTATGAACATAGCTATGGTACAATTGGGTAACTTGAAAGTAGGTTATTAAGGTTGAATAAATATGAAATTGGTGTGGAATGCCATTTGAAAGCATAATGGTTTGAGCATGTGACATGTTGACATTACAAGTCATGGATTAATCATGATTGTAAGTATTTGAGTGACTAAATATGTTATACTGCATGCCATCAAAAATGTATAAGTGAGTGAGCTTTTAAAGGTGGCAAGTGGTTTGGAAAATAGCCTTAAAGTTGTCAACACGGGTAGACACACGGGCATGTGTTTAGGCCGTGTATGACACACGGTCTGCCCCATGGGCGTGTGATCTGGTCGTGTGTCCTCTGTACCCTAATTAGGCAAAATAGTATGCCCATTAGTAAACACATGGGCAGAGACACGGGCGTGTGTCTATCACACGGCCTCAAGACATGGGCGTGTGCCCAGGCCGTATGAAGTCTGCACTTAATTTTTGGAATTTAATTTGCCACACGGCCTAAGCACACGGGCATGTGACTTAGCCGTGTGACCCTAATTGTATTGATGATGTCATAAACGGAGAATTTTACGGGCTTAGGACACAGGCGTGTCCCAAGCCACACGGGCGTGTGTGACCACAGGGCCTACCCGCATGGGCATGTGATCCTATTTCATGAAAATTTCTCTAAGTGTTCCCAAAGTTTTCTAAAGTTCTCAGATTAGTCCCGAACTACTCCCGATTATGTTTTGGGCCTCGTAGGCCTATATAAGGGACAATCTACATATGTATGAATGAATTTAATTTGAACAAAATTTTATGGCCCGATTTTGTATGTTTGCTTGTGTATAAGTCTGATAATGCCTCGTATCTTGTCTCGGTGTCAGACACGAGTAAGGGGTGTTACAAAGTGTGGTTCTCAGGAGCATTTTATCCGTGATTTCCCTGAAATGGCTGAGAAAGAAAAATTTCAGAGCGTGAGGCCGAGTAATACTACTAATAAGGGTAGGCCACCGAGGAATACCGGAAATAGAGCTAGTAGTAAAGGTGTGACGAAGGATACAACTGTGAGATCCGAAGCTCAAGCACCTGGTAGAGCCTATGCCATCCGTGCTCGCAAAGAAGTGACATCTCCCGATGTTATTACTGGTACTTTCTCTCTCTATAATACTAATGTAGTGGCATTGATTGATCCTAGATCGACCCATTCTTATATTTGTATAAAATTGGTAACTAGTAAGAGCTTGCCTGTTGAGTTTACTGAGTTTGTGATTAGAGTGTCAAACCCTTTAGGAAAATATGTATTAGTTGATAAAGTTTGCAAGAATTGTCCCTTGATGATTCGAAGTCATTGTTTTCCGACTAATTTAATGTTGTTTCCATTTGATGAATTCGATGTTATTTTCGGCATGGATTGGTTGACACTGCATGCTGTCGTAGTGAACTATAAAAGAAAGATTATTGAACTGAAATGTGAAAATGGTGAAACTCTCAAGATTGATTCAGATGAGTCGAGTGAGTTACCGGTTGTGATTTCTTCGATGTCTGCCCAAAGATATGTAAGAAAAGGCTATGAAGTGTATCTTGCTTATGTGTTGAATACAAAAGTGTCCGAATTGAAAATTAAATCAGTGCTGATAGTTTGTGAATATCCGGATGTGTTCTCGGAAAAGTTGCTCGGGTTACCACCAGTTAGAGAAGTCGAGTTTGGTATTGAGTTAGTACCAGGGACCTTGCTGATATCTATTGCTCCGTATAGGATGGCCCCGACCAAATTGAAAGAATTAAAAGCTCAGTTGCAAGAGTTGACGGATAAGGGTTTTGTCAGACTGAGTTTTTCTCCCTAGGGTGCTCCCGTGTTATTTGTAAAGAAGAAAGACTGATCCATGAGGCTTTGTATCAACGACCGTCAACCCAACAAGGTGACTATAAAGAACAAGTATCCTTTACAGAGGATTGTTGACTTGTTTGATCAGTTGAAAGGGGCAACAGTATTCTCGAAGATTAATTTGAGATCTGGCTACTACTAGTTGAGAGTTAAAGAGTCAGATGTACCGAAAACCGCTTTTAGAACAAGGTATGGACACTATGAATTCCTTGTTATGCCTTTTGGATTAACAAATGCACTTGCTGTCTTTATAGACATGATGAATAGAATTTTCCGATCGTATTTGGACAAGTTTGTGTTTGTGTTTATTGATGACATTTTGATTTATTCTTGAGACGAGTCTGAGCACGCCAAGCACTTGAGGACTGTATTACAAACTTTGAGGGATAAGCAGTTGTTTGCTAAATTTAGTAAAAGTGAGTTTTGGCTCTGAAAAGTCAAATTTTTTGGACATATTGTTTCAGGTGATGGTATCCGGGTTGATCCAAGTAAGATTTTGGCTATTATTGATTGGAAACCGCTGAGGAATGTGTCTGAAGTTAAAAGCTTTTTGGGCTTAGCCGGTTATTACCGACGTTTTGTCAAATGATTTTTGATGATTGCTACTCCAATGACCAAGTTGTTGCAAAATGATGTTAAGTTTGAATGGCCTGAAAAATGTCAGCTAAGTTTTGAGAAGTTGAAAACATTATTGACTGAGGCATCGGTTTTAGTACAACCTGAACTGGGAAAAGAATTCGTAATTTATAGTGACGCGTCACTGAATGGATTAGGATGCGTGTTGATGCAAGAGAGCAAAGTGATAGATTATGCCTCAAGACAGTTGAAATCGTACGAGAAGAATTACCCAATGCATGATTTGGAATTAGCCGCTATTATGTTTGCTATGAAAATTTAGAGACATCATTTGTACGGTGAGAAGTGTCATGTCTTTTCGAATCATAAGAGTTTAAAATACATGATGACTCTGAAAGATTTGAACTTGCGACAACAGAGATGGCTCGAGTTATTAAAGGATTATGTGCTAGTAATTGATTACCACCCAAGTAAGGCAAATGTGGTCGACGATGCATTGATTAGAAAGACTTTGTTTGCTTTGAGAATGATGAACACGTGGTTGACTTTGTCCGATAACGTTTCGATCCTAGCTGAGTTGAGAATTAGACCATTGTTTCTTCAACAAATTTGCGAAGCTCAAAAATGTGACAGTGATTTGCAAGCCAAAAAGAGTTTATTGTGAATCGGGTAGTGACTCAGATTTTCATATCGGATCCGAAGATTGTTTAATGTTCCAAGGCAGAATTTGTGTACCGAAAAATGATGAACTTATTCAAAAAATTCTTCATGAAGAACATAATGGTTGTTTATCTGTGCATTCGGGTAGTACAAAAATGTATAATGATTTGAAGAAATTATACTGGTGGTCATGTATGAAACGAGATATTTCAGAGTTTGTTTCGAAGTGTTTGATTTGTCAACAAGTGAAAGTCGAACACCAAGTGCCTTCGAGCTTACTTCAACCAGTGATGGTACCTGAGTGGAAGTGGGATAGAATTACTATAGACTTCGTAACTGGTTTGCCTTTGACTTTGAAAAAGAAAGATGTTGTCTGGGTCATTGTTGATAGATTGACGAAATTGACTCATTTTATTCTAGTACGTACTGACTACTCACTTGATAAGTTAGTCGAATTGTACATTTCAGATATTGTGAGATTGCACGGAGTGTCTATGTCTATTATTTCGGATAAAGATCTGAGGTTCACTTCGAGATTTTGGAAGAAGTTACAAGAAGCTTTGGGTACAAAGTTGAACTTCAGTACCGCATTTCACTCGCAAACCGAAGGTCAGTTTGAAAGAACGATTCAGGTACTCGAAGATATGTTCTGATGTTGTGTTCTAGAATTCGAAGTTAGTTGGGAAAAATATCTATCGCTAGTTGAGTTTGCTTATAGCAACAGTTTTTAGTCGAGTATAAAAATGGAACCTTATGAGCCATTGTATGGTCACAAGTGCCGAACACCCTTGTATTGGATAGAGCTTAGTGAGAGACAGATTCACAAGGTTGAATTTTTTAGAGAAACCGAAGAAAAAGTAAAGGTAATCCGTGATTGCTTGAAAGCAGCTTCAGATCGACAAAAGTCGTATGCGAATTTGAAAAGAAAAGAGATTGAGTTTTAGGTTGGTGATAAAGTATTTTTGAAAGTATCTCTGTGGAAGAAGATTCTAAGATTTGGCCATAAAGGCAAGTTGAGTCCACGTTTTATTGCGCCATATGAGGTTATCAAAAGAATAGGGCCAGTGGCATATCGATTAGCTTTACTAACAGAGTTGGAAAGGATTCATAATGTGTTTCATGTGTCGATGTTGCACTGTTATCGATCAGATCCCTTACATGTGATTTCTCCATCAGAGATTGAGATTCGACCAGATATAACGTATGGTGAAGAACCGATCAAGATCTTAGCTCGGAAAGTTAAACAGTTAAGAAATAAGAGTATAGCCCTAGTGAAAGGGTTATGGCAACTACATGGGGTTGAAAAGGCTACGTGGGAACTTGAGGATGCTAAGAGAAAACAGTACCTGAACCTATTTTCTGGTAAGATTTTCGAGGACGAAAATCCCTAAAGGGGAGAGTTGTAACAGCTCGAGTTTGGGCCTGGTCAGAACATTCATTTTGGGACCATGAATCTGATGTAGAAAAACTTGTTTTTATTACATTTTCATGGTCTACAGTTTTACAAAATGATTTCGTGAAAATTTCATTCGAAAATTTTGACGTTTTGGCACTCAATTTGGTCAAAAGGACTAAATTGTAAAAAGTGAAAAAGTTGAGTTCTACATGCTAGAGGTGTCTAATTGTTATGAAATTTTAAATTGAAGGTCCTTAGATGGTAATTAGACCATTTTACTTTAAGTTGGACAAAAATAGACAAGAGGTAAGAGAATTTTAGTGTTTTGAGAAAGGTGCATTTTGGTCATTTGGTAATTAAATGAATTAAAAACCAAAAATCAAGCCAAAATTTAGTCCATCTTCTTCATGCTTGGACAAAACTTGCAAGGGAGACATAGCTAGGGTTTTGCTACTTTTCAAGCTCGATTGTAAGTCTGTTCTTGCCCCATTTCTAATGCTCTTTACATTTTTGAAATCGTTATCACTCGATCTATCATTTCTACCATTAATTTGAGAGATGAGAGGTCTAGGGTTTGACCCATGTTAGATATTTGTGTATTTTTATTTCTAATGGTAGATTATGCAAATTTTGCTAGGTGATTTTTAATGAAAATGTCAAAAGGACCTATTTGTAAAAAGATTTCAAACTGTGTATAAAAGTGTGATTAAATGGAAAATGTAAGCTGTTATAAGCATGAAAGAGGTTCGGCTAGGCTTGGGTCTTGATGAAATTGAATAGATTTCATTTTATGAGCCTAAGGACTAAAATGTAAATATGTCAAAGTTTAGGGGTAAAAATGTAATTTTTTGATAATATAAGTTTTGGACTGAATTGAGTAATGTGATTAATAAATGAGTTAAATTTTCTATTATAGATCAAGAGAAACGAGGTTCGGACCTAGATCAGGGGAAAAACAAAGTATTTGACGATTAGGTCCATTTCCTACTAATTTTGTACCGAGGTAAGTTCGTATGTAAATAATGCATTGTTATTTATGATTTAATTGCATTAATATTGTATGAATTATGATTTGCTCTTGAACGTGATCGAAAAAGTTTGATAAGTAAGAAATCCCAGTTGAACCTTAGGAATAAATAGGATTTTTGACCAATGTCATGATATTAGGGTTATTTGAGATTACGCATAAGACCATATCTGGGATATGGCATCGATATGAGGATTCGTGTAAGACCATAGCTGGGCTATTGGCATCGATACAAGATCCTATGTAAGACCGTATCTAGGATATGGCATTGGTATGATTGTGTGAGAGTCCCAAGTATCCTTTAGTATTCCAAGTGGTTCAACGGAAAATGCAACGACAATGTCAAAGTTGTGAAAGACTGTCGTATAATGTAAATTGGTACAGGTATGTACATAAAACTCAAGCTTAATGAGCTCGATATGTGATAAATCCCTCGGTAAGGTTGTGTGAGTAAGTTTGATTATGAGATTTATAATGACATTATGTTAATTTACTTCAAGTTAATTGTATGTTAAATGTGAGTTTATAATGCTTATTATTTGTAAGGGAGCTTACTAAGCTTTATAGCTTACTCCCCTTTCTTTTCCCTTGTCTTATAGTGTCACCGAGCCAGCTCGGGGATTAGAGGTACCAAAGAATTTAGCATTTTGAGTTATGGCATATATAGGGACTTGGTTATTTTGTTATGTGTCATAATTTATTTGGCCTAATATGTTGGCCTATATTGGTTGATAATTCATTTCGTAATTGGCCATTGAAATTGGCTAATACTGGTTTAAGTATATATGCATATGATGATGTTTTCATGGATGTGGAAATTTGCATGGTTTAAGTTGGTTAGTATGTGATGTTTGTTTGTGGTACATGGTAGCATGTGAATGATGTGTGGATGTCTAGTTTTCGGCTGAATTGGTTGAATATAATTGCTTGGAATGGTGTTATGTTTTATTGTGTAGGTGTGTGCATAGAAGAGTGACAAAATGGCTTGGTAAATAGCCTTGTTCTTGTCCACACGGGTAGACACACGGGAGTGTGTCTAGGCCGTGTGTGACACACGGCTAGCCCCATGGGCGTGTGTTCTGGCCGTGTGTCCCCAACACCTTAATTTTTGCAAAACAGAATGCTCAGAATTTAGCACACGGGTGTGTGTCTCAACCGTGTGGATGACATGGCCTCAGGCACGGGCATTTGCCCTGGGCATGTGAATTCTGCAACTATTTTATGAAAAATTATGAAAATTAAATCAACCACATGGTCTTGCACATGGGCGTGTGACTTGGCCGTGTGTATTCAATTTGTTCTTGGGTGACAAATAGAGAGTTACACGAGTTAGGGACATGGGCGTGTGTGACCAGACGGCCTGCCCACACGGGCGTGTCCCAAGCCACACAGGTGTGTCCTAAGCCACACGGGTGTGTGGCCCTTAAAACATAAAAAAAAATTCTAAGTGTTGTGAAATTTTCTAAAGTTCTCGGTTTAGTCCCGAATCACTTCTAATGTATGTTTTGGGCCTCATAGGCTCGTTTTAGGGATGATATGAATGTATGTGAAAAGTTTTAAATTTGGACAGAAAATTTACGTCTCGATTTTGTATGATTGCTTGTTTATAAGTCCGGTAATGCCTTCTACCCTATTTCAGTGTTGGATACAGGTGAGGGGTGTTACATACTACACGTTTCAGAACATTCAGTAACAATAGCACCAAGTTCACTAGAATAATTAGGAATACTTGTTTTAAAATAATTTAGATCAAAGTAAACATACACTTATGAGCCCTAAATCGAGCCAACTAGGCTTTAAAAATAGTTCAAAAACAATCAGGGACCATTTCGAAGCAAATAAGAAAGTTTAGGAAAATTTAAAAGTTTTAAACAGACAAGGTTCACACGGCAGTGTGGCCAGGTCATGTGACTCAGCTCAGGCCATGTGGTGCTGGGATACGCCCGTGTGGCCGACCATGTACCTTTCAAAACAACTCCATACAACCGTGTAGTAAGTTGCCTGCTTGACCGTGTAACATTGGAAATATCCTCACATGACCGTATTGCAAGCCATGTGTCAGCTCGTGTGAAAATTACACCTAAACACGTTCAGGGCACACGTCTATGTGCTTAACTGTGTGCGACACATAGCCATGTGTTAGCCCGAGTGCCAGGTCGTGTGTGCCCAAAAATGTCCAAATTCATTCTTGTACCTCACCCAAATGCACAAGTACCTAACCCAGTTTATCTCACATGTTCACAAGTCTATAAATACACTTTAGGACAACTAACATAAGAACACATTAAAGTATCACATACAAATCACTATATAATGTTCATGTTATTCATTACCAAAACAACCATTTATAAGCCATACCAACTTAACATGTTACTTTTACTACCTTACCCTTTACACAAACTTGCTTAATATGCCATTTGCCCTATTACATCACACAACCATATCACTTGCACCTAAGTTTGTATCATACATCCATGCATCAAGTAGTTATGAAAACATCAAGGACATAGGAATATGAAGTTATACAACATAAGCAATTATGCATCATTACACATTCAAAATATTTTGCATTCAATTTCACCTACCATATTTAATTCATACTAACATACCATTTCATGTTCATTCATTTATTTTTCATCAATTTCTTGTACTTTTACTATTTTTACATTTTAATTCTTGAACATTAAAAACAACAAAAACTACTTTACAAAATATTCCAATTTAGCAACCAAGCTTAATAATCTATTATAAAACTTCAAGAACAACTCAAATCCATCAATGGCACAATCCATAACATTTGATAGTTTTACAAATTAGTCCCTAAGTTAGGTAGATTAAACTAATACAAGCTCAAAAACATAACAATTACTAAAAACAAGCAAGATTTACTTACTTAATCGGTGAAACCTAGCCTGGCTGAAGGTTTTTTTTCTAAAAAATGATGTAATCGATTTTTTGAATGAAGAAATAAAAAGATGATAGCCATTTTGCCTTTTTATTTTATTTACATTTTACTTAATTTCATAAATTACTATTATAACCTTAAAATTTCAATAAAATTTCATGCAATTAACCTTGCAAACAGTCCACTATCTATTCAAAGGGTATAAATTACCAAGTAAGGAGAGTTTAATTGCATAATTGGTCCTTCAATTATTTTAAATTTTAACTAAACAAGCTTAATTTCAATTAAATCCTAAACTAATTAGGACTAAATAAGTAATCAGTCCAAAAGTTAGTGGATTTAATCACCACCGCTTTGACTTTTTGACCATGGTTTAATTACCATTTTGGTCCCTTTACTATTTTAAATCAAAAGCAATTAACTTTTACCTCTTTAACAAGTTAATCCTTTTAATATAATTAAGCAATAAATCATTAAAATTACCGTACCAAACTTCAATTCACATATAATAAGACTCTGTAAATATTTAATAAAAATATTTATGACTTTAAATTACGGAAACGAGGTCCTAATACCTCGATTTCAATAATCACTTTCTTTTTGAACCGAACCACTTTTGCTAACTTTTAATTCAATTAGTTAAAATCCTCAAATCAAAATTCAATATAAAAATTATTATTGACTCGTGTAATTTAAATACTAATTATTTGAACTTGCTTGTCCAACTTGTAATCCCGAAACCACTATTTTTGACACCATTGAATGTCGGGTTGTTACAACTCTCACCCTTTAGGAAATTTCATCCTTGAAATTTTTAACCCATATCAAATATTTCTTCTTCGATGGTACAAGAACTCCATGCACAACATCCATTGTGACTCGTTCCCATTTCCACTCAAAAATCATAACAGGCTGTAATAATTCCAACGGTGCTCGACGTTCAGTTTTTATTCGATAGAATAGGACATGTGCTACTACGAGCCTTAGATAGAATTTCTCGTTGAACTCTGGATTATTCAAAATACACAATTTATTATGATACTACCTCAAACTCTCGGTATCCACTGTAAATCCCGTAGACGGCACACTCTGGATTTGCTCTCGTTTAGCTATAAGCTTCTAGATCATTATCTTGCAATCTCCCGAATTCTTTACAAAAACAATAGTCTAGTTTTTAATTCAGCCAACACAGAACCATTATTAAAAATCAAAACATTCCTTCCTAAATTCAGGTAAGGTTAATACAGAACTTCCATCAAAAATACTTTTGGCTGGTCATAACTCTCACAGGTATTTTCAGAATTTTCCAAATAACAATATAAAAGAATTTGCTTGTATCTATACGAATCTCGTTTGCTGAGTTTTCATAATCAAGAAAATCGACCTCGCTGACCCAAAACTCAAACTGTTTCCCATGAAAAGTCTATAGTACAATTCTCAAATGATGTGCATGCTCGGATGTTGTTTTAGAATAGATCAGGATGTTATCATTCAGCACAACTGTGACAATATATATATCTAGATGAAACTAAAAAACTCGTTTTATCAAATCCATACATTAATAGAGACATTGATTAATCCAAGCAACATTACCAGAATTCATATGGGCCACTGAAAACAGCTTTCAATATACCATAGTCTTTAACTTGCAACTGATAATAACCAGTTCTATATTTATCTTCGAGAACAACGTTACACATTTTTAACTGATCAAACAGGTCATCTATACAAGATAAAATATATTTATTCTTTGTCCTAAATTTATTCAATTTTTACGTTCAAACAGAAATCCTAGAATTTCTTCAGGAAATAGTTCAAAAAACCCTCTAACAATTAGTACATGATAAATCTTTGATCTTATTTCTTGAATATCAAGTAGATAGATATATAATATACTAGAAATTTTTTATTATTTTCTGTATAGAGATAACTAAAATAACTCTTATTGTACTATTTGATTTACCGGACTCACTATGATCATTTCACCTCTGACATTTCAAATCAATTCATTTCAATCTATAGTCTTATACAGTATCATATAACTTTAGCCAGTACATTCCTAGAATAATGCCAAATTAATGAAATGGTAGTAACATTAGATCAACAGGAAAGTCACAGTCATAGATTTTCAGTAGATAGTTTCGACATACCAATATAACCAATACACTCTAACACACTGGATTATGACTTGAATATCAAACTTAGTTGATTCAAGAAATATATCCTTATCTATTACTAATGCAGTGAAAATATATGAGTAAGTTGATCCAGTATCACCCAGTGCATAAGCAATAAATAATATAAAAAAGATAGAACGTACTAGAAATAATAACAGATGCGGTAGCTTCAGATCTAACAACTGTGTCTTTAGTCCCACTACATTTAGTTCCAGTGTTATAGCTTTGACTAGGCATTTGCCTTTTCCAGATGTAAACAATTGTTTAACACTATTCACAGACACAATTTCTCGATTAAATTTACTAAATAGTACAAGTTCCTATCCAGATGACATTTTATGACATTTCTCTTTCTAAATGCAAATCTAAAGAAATCCCAGTTAATCCTACTTCTCAGTACCACTGCTATTAATGTCGACTACCAAATATAAACCTTGTCTATTTATCAAAGACATGACGCATCTGATATAATCATCATGGAAGCAAGCCATATCTTTAAAATTCCCTGGATATTTCCAAGCCAGTACCCAGTCTTAGTTGGATTATCACTTGTTTTATCTCTGAATTCATCGGTATCATACCTTCTAATTAATTAATCGTAAGCCATCAAAAAATTTTAGTCTGTTAAAGATCCAAGGATGCCATAAGGAACATATTAGGGGGTAGAGGTTGTAAGGCCACTAAATTAACTAGCACTAATTCTGTAAATCACTGATTCATTAAATCAAAAAGGCATTTTGTCTTCACTATCAGACATTTACAAAACCGATAAACTATAACTTACCTTTTTTTTAAAAGTCAGAATATTACCTGTATCTTTTACCTCACCAAGGTCAATACAATCAAATTCTATTAACATTCATTAAATCTATTATAAAATATTTTTACCCTTGTTTTCAGACAGTTGTAGAACCGATATTGTAACACCCCTAACCCGTACCCGTCGTCAGAATAGGGTTATGGAGCATTACCAGAGTTTACAATTCAGAAATATAAAAAAAATTTAAAACATTTAATTCATATCATCAATCATAGAGAAACTAATCAATAGCATACATATTGTCCCTTATACGAGCCCTCGAGGCCCTAAAAACACATTAGAAACAAATCGAGACTAAATCAGAAACATATAGAAATTTTAGGGAAAAGATGAAAATTTACAAACTGCAGGGGTTACACGGCCGTGTACCCAAGCCATGTGACTTACACGGCCAAGAGACATGCCCGTGTCGTAGGCCATATAGGCATTCTAAATAGGGACACCCGGTCATGTCCCAACCTGTGTCTGTGCCCGTGTAACTCACTGACTTCGGTCACACGGCCAAACCACACGCCCGTGTGCCACCCCGTGTACCGTTCGAAATAACCTCACACTCCCATGTGTCAGGTCGTGTGCTCGGTCGTGTCAAACCTGACTTGCAATCCTTTGAAACTACAGGGAACACACGACCGTGCTACTCCCATGTCTCTTCCCGTGTGGACGAAAATAGGCTATTTCACAAGCCATTTTTCTCACCCTTTTCATCATGTACCTATAATGTAACACCCCTTACCCGTACCCGAGACCAGGACAAGATATGGGGTCTTACCAGAAATTACGACTATAAAATTTCATTTCAATTTAAAACCGATCAAACAAAATCGTATTGTCCCAATTATGGGCCTACGAGGTCCAAAACACATATTAAAAGTGATCCGGGACTAAACCGAGAACTTTAGAAAACTTTAGGGAATTTCTAGGTTTAAACCTCACACACTCGTGTAGAGGCAATGCACACGCCCGTGTACATTGGGACATGCCCATCTCCCTAACCCGTGTTGAATTATTGGAATTTGTTTTTCATTTCAAACCTACAAGAGTTTTCATATTACCGAACACACGCCCGTGTCCCTGGCCCCTGTCCCTCACACGGCCCAAACACGCCCGTGTCATCGCCCGTGTCCAAAAAATTGGGCATTCTATTTATGACATCATCATTCATTTTGGGGCACACGGCCAAGGCACATGCCCGTGTGCTAGGCCGTGTCCTCCACACGGTTGAGACGCACGGCTGTGTCTCTGCCCGTGTGTTTACTATCATGCACACTGACTTAAAAATTTTAAATCCAGGGGACATACAGCCGTACAACAGCCCATGGGGACTGACCGTGTGCCACACACAGCCTAGACACATGCCCGTGTGCCTACCCATGTGGACCTATATTCCAAGCCTTTAGTCACCCTTAAACATCTATACACCCTAATATGTTCCTTGGACATCTATCATGGTATAAATGTAACTTTAAAACCTTCTTAGCCAAGGTCATGCATGTTGCTTCAAGTCTCTTCTTAACTTATATTGATAGTACCCTCTTTGTTTTAAGGTTACCATTTTAAAAGCCATATTATGTACTTAGCTCATTTCATAAATCATGACACTTATGACCTAAACCATCTTCAAGAGATTTGTTTACATTTCACATGTCCATTCATGATATACCATATTTAACCATCACATGAAACATTTAAGCATAACATGTACAATTAGTAGGTTTACAACCTACATTAAAATGAGCCATATCATATGGCAATACACAAAATGAATAAGTGTATCATTCAAGCCCTTACATTGGCGAGCCAAATGAGACATATAACAAAATGACCAAGAATCCTATACATGCCATTATAACAAAATAAAAGTTTCTATATACCAAAGCAAAACAAGTTGATAGTGTTGACAATGCTCCAAACGTCTTCCATTCTTCACGAGTTCGTGAGCTCTATAAGACAGGGAAAAGAAAAAGGGTAAGCATTAACATGCTTAGTAAGTTCGTATAACAAAAAGTAAACTTACCGGACATTTAAATACACAGTCATTATATTCCATGTCATCCATCAATTATAATTACACTTTTTCCTAACACATACACTCAATCATCAAGTTAGTCTCAAATATACCAAAATACATAGATGAGCTCATCATTTCAAGTACAAATTCTAATTCATGTCTTCTCATGACACTTTCACATACATTTTTCCATTGAATCATTGATCTCCCGATGGATATTTCATTGATCCATATTCAGTGGTTTCCCCTTTTGGGTACCGTCTCGAGCCTTAATTTATGCAATGGAGTTGCCAGTCCAGGCTAATTTCTCATTATACCATGTACCATAAGGCTTTGTTGGATTGCCAGTCTAGGCTAAATCCTCAATATAGCAGCGCATTTCTCTTAGAGTCAATCTGGATGGCCAGTCCAGTATTTATCTAGTCAATTAGGATTACCCATCCGACCTAAATCCTTTCCATATCGGAATCAATGGATTACCCAACCGGGCTGAATCCTTTTCATCATATTTACTCAGAAAGTTTGTTTCAAGATTACCCGTTCGGGCTAAATCCTTCCTATACTGAGATCAATGGATTACCTTTCTGGGCTAAATCCTTTCTGCAACTCATGCAGGATATCATTTCTCGTGTAATATATTATATCCATCAGGGTACAATAATCCAAATGGATTTTTACCTTCTGCCAAACAATTTAAGGATTTAGAGAAATTTCATGTAAGTTATCATTCATACATCACACAATCAATTCAACACAAAAATAGAATCAATACATTTATACATATAACTGGTTGAGTTACACGAACTTACCTGATAGTCGTTCTGAATTCGTATCTCGGTTATTCTGAAACCTTTAGTTTTCCACGGTCGACCTCCGGAGCTGGTTCCTTGGGGCCTATATCAATGAAATATATTATCAATACCTTACATTGTTCATTTCCGGCCTAAAACTTATCCTAAGGCAAAATGACCATTTTGCCCCTAACCTTTCACACTCTTTGCAATTTAGTCATAAGGCTTGTATAATGAAATGCATGAAATTACTTGGCTACCCAAGCCTAGCCTAATATTTTTCATACTTATGGCAGCCCACATTTTCCTTCATTTCACATTGTACTACCCATCTTTACAAGTTTTACAAATTGGTCCCTTAAGCCATATCCATGAAAAACTACTTAGTAAAAGTTGTTTACCATCCTTTAAACTCTCATATTCCTCCATAAATCATCAAAACAAAAGCATCTCATGCATGGGTAAATTTCTAAACATGAACGCTAGCTTGAAATATGAGTAGAAATAGAGAGAGCATGTTACAAGGATCTCAAAAACACGAAGAACATTAAAAACAGGCTAGGGAGTACTTACTTTTGAGCTTGAAAATGTTGAAAACCCTAGCTATGGAGAGCATGCAATTTTCGGCAGCATGGAGAAGAAGATGGACATGATTTTGGCCTATTTTTCTTTTTTTATTAAGTTTATTTCCAAATGACCAAAATGCCTTTCCTTACAAAACTTTCAAAATTTTCCATGCAAGCCCATTTTTGTCCAAAAATTTAGAAATTGGGCAAATTACTCTTTAAGACCTTCTAATTAAGAATCCAAAGAAATTTCATACAAATTGCTTCTAGAACCCAAGTTTTGCAACTTATTCAATTTGGTCCCTAATTTCCAATTGGACACCTTATACTTAGAATTTATTTATGAAACTTTAACACATGCTTATTTTCATATCCTAGACCTCATAATAATCATAAAATAAATATTTTAACATCAGATTTGTGGTCTCAAAACCACTATTCCGACTAAGCCCAATTTTGGGATGTTACATATAATCCCTTTTGCACATGTACATAAGCCCTTAAAAGGCACCAAAATCATGCAAAATCAAGCCAAACACATATGGTATAATAACATCCAACCAATATGCCCAAAGGCACCTCAAATGACAACATTAAAACATGTATAACCATGTACTCAATTTGGCCAGAATAATTAATTAACTTCTAACTAAGTTTGCATCATTAAACAACATGTAAATCACTTACCAAAACATACCATTTGGTACCAACTGTACCACATAATCATTAGCATCAAAATACATATATGCTTACTATGGTAAAACACCAATTTCCAACAAGTTATATGTCATATCTAATATGCACATTCAACTACTTTTCTATCTACCATATTCAACCATAACAAGTCATATATCAACCATTGCAAGGTTACTTATATACACCTTATAATATATATCATTTTACCAACACAAGGCCAAGATGCAAACCAACCAAATGGTCAATTCCACAACCAAAGCACATAGGCTAACATTAGCCAAAATACCTATACATGCCATTATAACCTTAACCAAGACATTAACATTTACCGATATAATTGTTGGATAGTGTGATAAATCTCTAACAAGCTTTCAACCCAATCGAGCTTCCGATAGTCTGGAAAGTAAAGAAAAATAACTACATAAGTAATGAATGCTTAGTAAGCTCGTATAAACTTTAATCATATCTATCTTTTTCAAATATGAAATTTATACAATTCAAGAATAATCATATACCGATACCACACGATTCATGCAACCAAATTCAACAATTCACAAATTGAATAATTCCACAGCTTCACTTATACCTATCATCCCTAACAAAATAAGATTTTATATAAACTTTAAGTCTCTTTCAATTTTCTTTCTTTCGTTTGTATGTCATTACTTTCCATTAAATTTACTTTCTTTAGCTTAATTAAAATCATCAATCCAACTCATCATTCCCTTTTTCATCACTCATTTCATATACATAATACACAAGAAACAAGCATATCATCAACCATAACCACAAGCTAGTGCATTTAAACATAGCTCTTTTAGAATTAATCACATGATAAACCATTTTATGAGAATTTGCAAAATTTAAACCTTACCACTTTTTCATGAGTACAAGCATATTTTCATTTAAGCACTTACCATTTCAATACGACTTATAAGTAAACATAATACCATTCAACCAACAGCTTGGCACTTACCTAAGCATAAAATAGCAACACATGTTAGCATACTTGAACATATTACATATAAATTCAACATTGATAACCTTATTTTCTCAACATGTCACACTTGAGTTCATTACTCGTCTCAACTTACATAATTACCATGTATCAACATATCAAAGATATTCATATATGTACATGTCATGATACATATAATTATCTTACCCTTTCATTATATACATATACCATCCATTTTAATATATCAATATATCATATACCATCATTTCCATTTATTTCAAGTGTATACCTGTATTATTTTGTATCGAATCATATTGTCTCGTAAGAGCACATTTCCCGATAAACCACTTAGAATAATATTGAATACACGGTAAATCTTGCACACTATGTGCCAACACATGGTCGAAACCATCTCTATCTCATATCTCATATAGATGCTCACTCTCGAGCTATCACTGGGTCTGCTCACACAAGCTGACAGTCAAGACGTAACTACATGGTGCTACTCACACAAGCTGAGGAGTAATGGCAACAAATGCGGAAAACTAAGCCACTGGTAGAACTTACTAGACCAGCACCCAAAACATGGTAACCCATAATGACATATCATTTGTATCCTAAATATTCCTAAGTTCAAATGGGACTCGATAGTTGTCGTGCATCGTTGAATTTCCCTCGTTTCATTATAACTCAAATTGTATAATAATATATATATCGATTCATTTTCAATAAAATTTCATATACTAACATTCAATTTAATCAAAAATATCATAGTATAGTTCACACAAACTTACCTGGCTAAATTACAGAAATACCAAAGTTCAGGGGCATTTTTGTAATTTTCTATTTTCCTCAATTTTCCACCCGATCTTGATCTAAATTAATAATTTCATTCAATATATTAATTTAGAAAACAAATTAATTCATTTCATACAATTTTTTCATTTTTGACATTTTTTACAAAATTGCCCCTAAAGTTTTACTTTTATTCAATTTAATCCCTAAGCCCAAAACATGCAAATTAACCATTTTTAACCAGAATTGAGCTTAGCTGAATGTTCATGGTATCAAAAACAGCCCATTTATACAAAAATTTCGTATTAAATCCTAGTACTTTTATTAATTTAACAAATTAGTCCCAAATCGAAAAATTCATCAAAATCACTTAACAAAATACTTTTAAATATAAATAAACATTCTAAATTCATCGTCTAATATCAAAAATCACAAGATTCATCAATGACAGCATTCAAAATCTTTAACAGTTTCAAAATCGAAGGTACGGGCTAGCTGGACTTAGTTGCAACGATCTCAAAAACATAAAATTTATTAAAAACGGTACGAAAAATACTCACATGTAAGCACAAATAGGGATGGTTGAATGAAGCTTCATCTAAGGTTGCTTTCTTATTTTTCTATTCGGTTGAAGAAACAAAAATGAAGATGTATGTGTAATTTTGTTTCTTTAATTATTAACCTTTTTTTTTAATTATTTACTTATTTAACCTTGAAAACCACCCAAAATTTCAATAATGCCAAACCATTACCATCCACTACCAACTCTAATGATCTAATTTCCATATAAGAACTTCCACTTTAAATTTCTATAGCTCTTTAATACCTTTAGTTATTAGAACTCAAAATTTGCACTTTACTCGATTTTATCCTTTTTGCTTAATTAAGTATCGAAACGATAAAATTTTCCAACAAAACTTTAATACTACCTTAATTACACTCCGTAAATATTTATAAAAATATTTACGGCTTGGTTTATAAAAAATGAGGTCCCGATACCTCAATTTCCAAAACCACTTGACCTTAGGGTCATACAACTTGAACTTAATAAATCACTTATAAAACAAAAAACACAATATCAAAAAACTTTTTAAAATCACAATTAACTCATAAATATTAAATATAATAATATAATATTTACAAACTTACTTATCGGATTTGGCGGTCCCGAAACCACTGTTTCTGACACCACTAAAAAACGGGCTGTTACAGATATACCATAACTTGCACCAGAGTCAGTAGTTAGAATGTTACTATTATCTTCATTAGTTTCATCGCGATTAGAATTAGATGACATCATTAAAATCTACAATGAAACATGGGTTGGATTGGATAAATCAATATCACACTGATTGGATAAATCAATATCACACTATCTTAAGTTTATATGGCATGTAATTTTTAAACTTTAAACACACTATGTTCAGTCTAAGAATCGACTAAACCATGACTCTGATACCACTAAATGTTACACCCATAACCATTTTCACCACTAGATTAGGGTTATAGAGTATGTGACAGCCCTAAATTGACCCTAGTCGGAAAGTAGTTTCGGGACCACTAAACCGAGTCATAAAAATAATTAACCGTCATAGTTGATGCTTATTATATGTATATATGTATGTGTAAAAATTTCATGTTTGAATTTTGTTAATTGTAAGTGAATTTTATTAAATAGGACTTATGTGAGAAAATTTAGAAATGTGTCAGGCAAATGCAAAGTGGCCTATTAATGCATGTTATGAAAATGAGGGGTTTGCATGTCAAATTGCCCAAAATTGAGCTAGTGGCCGGCCATGCTATGGGTGGAAACATGTTGTAAACATGTTGTGTTAGTGTGTTATGTTAGAAAGAATAAAAAAAAGGGGTTAGTATTAAAGTAATGCAAAGGGAGGAGTCATGAAAAAAAAATTGTCTCATCCATGTTCCCCCCCCCCCCATTGCCGTGAATTGAAGAAAGAAAACAAAGAAAAAAAAAAGTGTTCATTCTTGAACATCTTTGGCCGAATAGAAGAAAGAAAGGAAGGGAAAGAGCTTGGAGAAAAATCGGCTATGGTGGTTCACTAGATTAAGGTATGTTTAATGTTGCTTTGAAAGTTCATACATCCCTTGGATGATTAGTCTAAATTCTAACTACCTCATGGATGGATTTGGGGTTATTAGAGTTAGTATTCAACTAAGAGGCTTCAAAAGTTTCGGTTGAAGCCTTGATACTATTAGCATGTTAGCTATATGGATGTGTTATGATGCTTGAGGTGTTAGATAAATTTGAACTCATCACCAAGTTCTTTAAGCAACCCAAGTTAAAAGTTTCGATATTGAGGTATCTTGAGCATTCGGCCATGGTAGGAAGTAGAAGAAAATATGGTTGTTGTTAGATGAAGTAGAGTCTAACAAATGAGCACACATGTGCATTAGTTGCTAGATGGAGAAGAATCGGCTAGCAAGTTGTGTGCTAAGGCGAATATAATTTTGAACATTATTGAGTAATGTATGTGTTTTGAAATTGATGGAATGGAGAGTATGCTTAAATTGTGTTATGAACAATTATATGTTAAATCAAGGTTTGCTAAGCTAGTTATTAAGGTGAAGTTCAAATGTTAGTATTTGATTTCTAGTGTATATATGTGTATTAGCCGAGTTTTGAACTTGAAACAAAATGGTATTTAGTCAATACAAGTGACCATATTTGTAGAATGTATTAAGTATACAATCGGCCTCAACATAGACATGCATATTCGCCACATGAATGAGTACATAGGTTGTTGTGTATGTTCGCCATAGGTAAGCATATTGATGGCTTTATCTTGACTTAGAAAATTCGGCTAAGGAGAATATTGGCTAATATGTTGAATTTGATTCGTGATTTCATACATATATAACTCTAATGCCTAATATATAAGGGCTAAGTACCTTGAATTCCTCTTTGATGTTCAAAATGATTAAATCAATTTATTTGTTAATATTAAGCTCAAGAGCAAAGGGGAACTAAATTCGATAAAGGGAAGGAAAAAGTGATCGAATAGCCATCGAAATCGTTCGACAACATCCGAGGTAAGTTTTCGAGTAATGAAACTTAGTTTACGATTTGATTAAGTCATGACGTGTAAGCATAACAAATATACGGTGATATAATGATTCTACTTGAATTATATGTTGAGTTAATTAGTCTATACGTATGATGGGTAGCCGTATGTGCATAGAAATCATGTCATGAAGCAAGCCGAATCATGCTGTTCGTATGTGGCTATTGAGCCGAAAATGGGAATGCTGATTTTGTTTGAATTCTAGTTATGAAAATGAAATGAAGATGTGTCATGATTTACTAATATGTGCATGAATATTAGGATGATAACGGGGTTAAGTCCCGAAGACATTTGTGCTAGTGATTAATTCCGGGTTAAGTCCCGAAGGCATTTGTGCGAGTTACTAATTCCGGGTTAAGTCCCGAAGGCATTTGTGCGAGTTACTAATTCCGGGTTAAGTCCCGAAGGCATTTGTGCGAGTTACTAATTCCGGGCTAAGTCCCGAAGGCATTTGTGCGAGTTACTATATCCGGCTAAGTCCCGAAGGCATTTGTGCTAGTGACCATATCCGGGCTAAGGCCCGATGGCTTTATGAGTGGTTATATCCGCTAAACTCAAGATAATTGGGTTTGGGAATGAGCGATCTTGCTGTAATAATTTCAAGTAATACGCTCGTAAAATCCCAACGATGAGGTATGTTTCGTATGTGCATTGAGATAATTGATTCCTTCTAAATAGTATTTGCTCAATCGATTAACAAGCTTCCGGCTTTTAGTCAAGTTGATTTCTTATGTATGAATATAAGGGTTGGAAATGTGAAGTAGGTATGATTTTGAGAATATGTGCGTATGAAATTATTCGTTTCGTCATATGAATGCTATACTTTAGTTATGCCTAATTTCATTGCTCAAAACTTACTAAGCATTAAATGCTTACTCCGTTTCTTTGAATCTCTGTTTTATAGATTTTGGTTCGTCAGCTATCGGACACGGGATTGTCGAAGTCGAAGTCGTCCACACTATCAAATCCCCTTTTGGTACACTTTTGGTTGAACTTTGAAATGGCATGTATAGGACTACCCTTTTTGTTGTTGGTCATGTACCCTTTGGTTTTGTATAAATTTGGATAGCCATGCGAAAATGGCTTATATACACTTTGAGCATAGTATTATAATCGTTTTGTATGTTGTTCATTAAGAGGTATGGAAATGTTTGGAAGCGATTAGCCATTGGAATGGTCAATCATGATCATATTTTGTGCTATATATGCTAAAGGGCTAGTCGAATCATGGAAACTATGAAATAGGTAAAGTCTACCTTAAAAACAGATGCTGATAGCAGCAGTGGTGTGGATTTGAAAAATCACTAAAAATAGTAGGAATGGAGTTAAATAGTGAATAAATTATGTAATCTAACTTTGATGAATCTACTTTCATATGGAAGAAACGAAACAGTCATATGAGTCGGATTTTAAGAGATATTTAAGTTTTCGTGGAATAGGGCCAGAGCGATTTCTGGATCCCCTGATCTGACTTTGGAAATTCATTATAAATTAACCAGAGATAATTAGAAGTCATGCCATACATTTATAGATTCCTTTTCGAGTCTAGTTTCTTTATAAATAAACGGCATAAGTATTGAAGCCCTGTACAGGGGGATATATAAGTTGTAATGCATGAAGGTCAGAGCAGTCGAACCCTGAAATAGGGGAGACTTTAACTAATAAACTGTACTAATTGGCCCAACCAAAAATTCTAGAAAAAAATTTGTAGATGGATATATGAGTCTAGTTTCAGGGAAAATTTACAAAACTGATTTTAGAGGTTTGGAACTCGAGATATGATTTTTAAGGTGACAGTGACGCAGTTAGCCAGCTAGTCTGGAAATTTTTTTTTAAAATGGACTGTAAAAAAAAATAAGGGAATTAAGTCTGTTAACCCCTCGTGTCCGACTCCGGCAACGGTCTCGGGTACGGGGTGTTACAGAGTATCACTGCACGTTTTAGAAGATTCAGTAACAATAACATCAAGTTCACTAGAATAATTCACAATATTTTTTTAAATAATTCAAATCGAAGTAAACATACACTTATGGGCCCTAAATTAAGCCTACGAGGCCTTAAAAATTGTTTAAGAATAATCATGTACCATTACGAAGCAAATCAAAAAGTTCAGAAAAAATAGAAAATTTTTAAAAAGACAAGGTTCATACGGCAGTGTGGTGTAGGGGTACAACCGTGTGGCTGACCGTATACCTTTCGAAACAATTCCACATGACCATGTCATAGACTGTGTGCTATCCTATGTAACATTCGAAATACCCTCTCATGGCCATGTCATAAGCCATGTGTTAGCCAGTGTGAAAATTGCACCTAAACACATTTAGGGCACACGCCTGTGTGCTTAACCATGTGCAACACACAGCCGTGTGTCAGCCCGTTCCAGGCTATGTAAGCCTAAAAGTGTCCAAATTTAGTCTTGTATCTCACCCAAATGCATAAGTACCCAACCCAATTTATCTCACATGTTCACGAGTCTATAAATACACTTTAGGACAACTAAAATATGCCCATTTTATTCATCAAAGCACACTAAAGTATCACATACCAATCACATTACAATGTTCATGCTATTCATTACCAAAGCAACCATTTATAAACCATACCAACTTAATATGTTACTTCTACTTCATGACCCTTTACACAAACTTACTTAATAAGTCATTTGCCCTATTACATCACACAACCATATCACTTTCACCTGAGTTGGTACCATACATTCATGCATCAAGTAGTTATAACTACATCAAGGACATAAGAATATCAAGTTATACAACATAAGCAATTATGCATCATTACACACTCAAAATACTTTGCATTCAATTTCACCTATCATATCTATTTCATACTAACTTATCATTTCATGTTCATCCATTTACTTTAACTTGAAACTAACATGCATACCACATCTGTTATTCATACCACAACATCAAAATATATCACATACTCATTACAAAAAACTTATGAACCATTACAATCATGACCAGTTGTTTACATGCCATATAAAACAAGATGTATTCAAAAGCTACCAAATGATCCCCGGACAGTGTGATTTCTTTGTACTGATCCAATCTCATGATCCACAAAATGTATCTACAAGAAATAAGACAATTGATATGAGTAAGCTTTCATAAAGCTTAGTAAGTTTGTCGATTTAACAATAAAGCTTATCAAATCAACATAAATAACAATTCAAATAAAAATTAGTGAATAGAGTTTTTGTCAATCACAACTTTCAATAGATGAATAGTGATCAAAAAATTATTTCGGTATTTATTTTTGAATCATCAGTACAGTGAGACCTCATTTTGTGTAATCAGTGGATAATATTCATTTGAACATGCATTCCATATAATCAGTAGATATCACTCGTTTGAGCCTATTAGTATAATCAGTGGATATCACTCGTTTAAGCAATTTTCAATATAATCAGTAAACATTTCTCTTTTAAGAACGTTCAGTACATTAAGTAGATATTTCTCATTTGAGCCCATTCAGTATAATTAGTGGATATCACTCGTTTGAGCAACTTTCAATATAATCAACAAACATTGCTCTTTTGAGCATGTTCAGTAGATCCAGTAGATATTGCTTGTTTGTGCATGTAGGCATTGCTCTTTTGAGCCCATTTTGTATAATCAGTGAATACCGCTCGTTTGAGAAAGTTTCAGTATAATCAATAGATATTGCTCTTTTGAGCACATTTAGTATATTCAGTATTCCATTTTTCTTTTCAAGATTATAATATTATACAATATAACATTTTAAAAAAATGATATTAACAAAGAATATAAAAATCATTAGGTTCATATAATACATTTTTAAATGTACTAAAATTAAACCGAATGAACTTACCTGACTAAATTGCAGCAATGACAAAGGTACAGGGACTATTCGGTAATTTTCTCATTTCCTCAATTTTCCACATGTTCTTGATCTAAAAATAATATTTTCATTCAATTAACTAATTCTAATAGTAAAATTAACTCATTTGATTCAATTAAGTCCTTTTTGATATTTTTACGAGATTACCCCGAACATTTCGTATTTATGCAATTCAGTCCCCAGGTGCAAATCATGCAATTTAACCATTTTCTATTAAATCCAAGCTTATCTAATTAATTAACCCCCTCATTATAGCCCATACTTGTTGTTAACTTTGCATCAAGTCCTTGTACTTTCACTATTTTCACATTTTAATCCTTGAATATTAAAATAAAATAAAAAACTACTTTAAAAAATATTTCTATTTAGCAACCAATCTTAATAATCTATCATAAAACTTCAAGAACAACTCAAATTCATCAATGGCACAATCCACAACATTTGATAGTTTTACAAATTAGTTAAATTAATACGAGCTCAAAAATATAAAAATTACTAAAAAGGGGCAAGATTTACTTACTTAATCGGCGAAACCTAGCTTGGCCGAAGGTTTCTCTTCTCAAAAATGGTGGAATTGATTTTCTGAAGGAAGAAATAAAAAGATGATAACCAGTTTGGCTTTTTATTTTATTTACATTTTACTTAATTTCATAAATTACTATGATAACCTTACAATTTCAATAAAATTTCATGTAATTAGCCTTGCAAACCATCCACTATCTATTCAAACGGTATAATTACCAATTAAGGAGGGTTTAATTGCACAATTAGTTCTTCAATTATTTTAAATTTTAACTATACAAGTTTAATTTCAATTTAATCTTAAACTAATTAGGACTAAATGAGGAAATAGTCCAAAAGTTAGTTAATTTAATCATGTCACCACTGCTTGAACTTTTTTATCATGGTTTAATTACCATTTTTGACCTTTTACTATTTTAAATCAAAAGCAATTAACCTTTACCTCTTTAATAGTTTAATCCTTTTACCGTAATTAAGCAATAAATCATCAAAATTACTGGACCAAACTTCAACTCGCATATAATAAGACTCTGAAAATATTTAATAAAAATATTTACATCTTTAAATTATGAAAACGATGTCCTAATACCTCATTTTCAATAACCAATTGCCCTTTGAATCTAACCACCTATACTAACTTTTAATTCAATTAGTTAAAATCCTCAAATCAAAATTCAATATAAAAATTATTATTGACTCGTATAATTTAAATATAATTATTTGAACTTACTCATCAGACTTATGATCCTGAAACCACTATTTTTGATGCCACTAAAAATTGGGCTGTTACAGCCAGGCCACCCGAGATTACCAGAATAGTATAAGAAGATATGGAATGTTGATGAATTGATATATTTAGCTTATATGTATGTTTCGATAGATAAAGTGTATAAACTATTATATGAATTAGTTTAAAACAAGCCCTGGGGCTGAGCGAATACGAATGAGTCAATAGTATAACCCTTTAACCTCAGCGAAGGCATTATGACCAAATCTCAAAGATCACATTGGCCATGATGATGGCGCGAAAAACGTTTAACTATTTTCTTTCATAAGTCATTATCTCTTTTATTTAAAATGTGCATGTTGATTTGCTTGAAAAAAATCTAAAATAATCTCTTTGAACTTCTTTGAAAATATATTTTCAGAAATCAAATAACTTTGAAAATTTCAAGTTTTGAACATTTGGAAAAAAAAATATTTTACTTTGAAAATGTCATTGTGGAAAATTTACTAAATCTTATTTTTTATTAAAATTGTAATTTGGCACATTTCATAAATTATTGAATAAGTGAATAAATAGATTTAAGTTTCATAAAAATGTATTCTTGAGTTTGAAATAAAATCATTGGGTCGAAATTGTAATTATGTTGAAAATTTTCGTACCGATTTGATAAACCAATTGTTTATAATTGTTTTTAAACCAAATCATGCAGTAGTATCCAAAATTCAAAATCAACTTCCTATGCCACAATCTGTAACCAGTAATTAAATAGTCTCAAAATTACCAAATAATAAAGTATAAAAGTTTATACACAAAATGCCTGAGTATTCCTTTGTAAGTCAAACCCATGTCCTAACCTCGTAGGTTATCTGAAAAGTCAAGAATTTGAAAAAGTGAGCTTTTAAAGCTCAATATGAATCCAACGTAAAAAGAAAACAGTATTTAAGCCATACATTTCATAAATATAGTAACACTTGCATTTCAGTATAATTTCACATATGGCAAGGTGCATGAGAATGTTAATGCAAAGCTTTTTAAGAAATCAATGCAAGTTTTTCAAAAAAAACATTCCTACCCATCTCTCTATATACCAATAAAGAAATCCCCCAAAACTCGTCCATCCAATAACACTCCTCATTGTGGCCAAGCCACTCAATAATGCAGACAAGCTACACATTGTGGTCAAACCACTCAATAACATTGTGCCCAAGCCACTCAATATCGCAGACAAACTGCACATTATGGACAAGCCACTCAATGAAGTTATGGCCAAGCCACTCAATATTGTAGTAAAACTGTCAAATTCTTCCTCTTTTCATAATCATTCCAACTCCATCCATGTGATATAGAATATATGTTATAGTATGCCCAAAGACCAATCATGAGATGATTGTAATTACATACTTGTTTTACCTTATTTATTAATATAAGGCACAGCCATTATCATTTTAGTTTCTTTTTTTGTGTATATAAATAAATTGAATTGTAATAAAGTCCTAAGAAAAATATGATTATTCTTAAAAGGTCCTTAGTCAAGTATTATTGTGGGCTTGAACAACAATAATGCATTGAGACTAATTTGTAGTTAACTGAGAACAAAGTGTTATCATTAACATAGGAATGTCAAAATCAATACATGAGTATGTGCTGGAGAACAATATATTGGACTGACCCGTTATAAGTATGTTTATCGGATTATTATGTAATAGTCACAACATTACTCATAATGATAACTATGTATATGATTCTTAGACTTGACATCAACATTATCCCAACATCGTGAGTCATATATTTTGATACAATCAAACATCTTCTGTAACAGGTTATATTGAAAAAACTGTGTTTGATATGCCACAGTCTATTTAGTGGGATATGGTTGATCAATATAGGATTTGTCCCTCTAACATAGTGGGAGTAATATCTTAGGCCACTTGATCAAGTGAGACTCGAAATGCATGGCCATGCTCAAATAAGTTGATATGAGATATCATACTTAGTTCTCTATTGTAGTATACTTGAGATATCAAGAAACATGAGATTGGATTATGCAAGTGTGATTGTTCCATGACTTATGTCCAATCTAGATATAAAAGGATAAAAGGATGTAATAAATGAAAGGTTTATCATAAAAATGTTATGTTCAATTACAACTTCTTGTAACTTACATAGCAATGATGCATTGCTAGATGCCACTCATTGCTTGTATTAATAGAAATGTTCTAGTATTACTAATAATGTTACAAGAACCTACAAGGTCAAACCATATGGTTAAAACAAACAAAATCCAAACACAGTTGGTATTGTGTTTAGTTGTCACATGAATTAAATTAATTATTGAAGTAATTTATTTTGACATTAAATATTAAACAAATTAAATGTATAAGCTTGTTGTACACAATAGAGAAAATAGTTAAAATTAATATATGAATTTGATTCATATAAAATTTTAACAGGATATAGTTTACCAAAATTATTATAATAAATTATTATAATTAAGATTTCGGTCAAACATTGAAAAATGGTAGTTATAATTCTTTTTGGAAAAAATATAATGTTTTTAATGCTTTCCATATGTTCTCTATAGGTTGATTCTGTTTTAATATATAGATACAAAATAGGGTTAAGTGTGTTTTAAAAGAAAAATAAAAAAAACAGTCTAGCAGTCATTTTGGGAGATTCTTCTCTGGAAAAGCTCCAAGAGAGTTTTTGTCGTTCGTTTTAATACCGAGTGAACTACGTAGAGGTCAGGATGTTTTCATTTTGTCTTTGAATCGACATCGAATTAGCAGTATCCTTTCATCATTTTTCAGTTAAGAATGTATATCTTCAACCTTATTACAACCCATTTCATTCCTCGTACATGGCTCCATGGCTGAGGATCGCCGGAATTTTTTTTTCGTTGCGCCATGAGGCTTACCAGCGGTCCCTACAACATAAACAATATTTTCAGTGGGCATGCTTAACATACGAATCAAATATAATCAATACAGTGAGCATGCTTAACATGCAAACCATATCTCAATTATCATAACAGTGGCATGATTTATATATATCATGCATAACCAATATTGCCATAAAATCACATATCATGAGAATTGGTATGTACACATAATTTCACAACAATCATTGTATCATATCAATTATAACATACGTTCAAAAAATGATCAATTTTAATTACTTACTTGACTATTTCCCTTTTTACAGATTTAGCATCTCTTTTGAATACATAATATTTTCTCAATATTTCACATTATGAAGATCTTTATAAAGTTTTCAGTTTTAAATAAATGTATATATTATTTGATGATAAGTTCATATGTAAATTTTCTAATAAGTTAAATCTACACCTGATGATTAGCCTTTCCATTAAATCTAAACTCCTATCTTCAGTGATGGAACAAGAAGATAAATATCCCACTTGATCTAATTTAAAATACGATTTATTAGAGAAATATGATTATTAATCTTGGTCATGAATTCAATCTCTAACTTTTAAGGTTTTTGGTAGAGAACTTACTCTTGTTTCCTTTTTATGAAGAAATTTAATTGATTTCTTATGGATTTAGAGAATTTGAATAATCAAATCAACCCTTCAAAATAATCATGTAATCAAACCCTATACACAGTTATAAGTAATGGAGAAATTGATATAGGTATTTCCTATAGATACTTACGTTACTAATATTAAGTTGGAGAGATCAACAATAGCTAGAATAATTGTTCAATAGAAGAGATTTATCTAAGGAGAAGTTCAACATCCAAATAAAAGAAAATAATAGATTAGAACATAGAAATGATCTATGAAATTAGGAGAGTAGGATTAGTAGTTCAATTATAACTAAAAAAATGAAGAGAAAATAAATATCGATGAAAATGGTGATTAACGACGGTGGTGGTGGTGCAGTGCTACAACGGCGACATGACGGTGGTGCGACGATGGTGAGGTGTGGAAGAGAGAGAAGTTTTGGTTATGTCATGGTGGTGATTTGGTGAAAATGGTATGAAATGGTGGTGTTTTGGTGGAAAAAAGTAAAAAAAATGGTGGTTGAAGAAGGAAGAATAGAGAAAAGGGAGGAGAGGAGAGAAATGTTGGAATGAAAAACAAAAGTGAATAGTGAGTGTCTAGGTGCATGGGACGAAAATAGCATGGCAAGGGAGGGAAAAAGGCAACAATGGGGACAAGAGTATGAAAGGTGGATCATAAGGGAACAAATGGAGTGAATAAGGGGTTATTGGAAGAAAGTTGACTAAATCAATAATGAAATAATCTTCCTTAGCATGGCAACTTGGTGTGGACTGCAAGGGGGTTTAACCACCCTTTTTAAATGTTAAAAATTCTAAAAAAAAAATGTGGTTAAGGGAATTGAACCTAGGGTCCTTAGAAATTTAATTAAGCCTCTTACCACTAAGCTACTTAGCTTGTTTACATATAAATTGACAAAATAAAAATAAAAATGTGGGGCGTAACATAGCCAATAAAAATAATTTACTTACTTACTCAAATAATTTACGTACCTGATTTAGATTTCGGTAGCTCTGATATCAACTAACGTGAACTTGGGTACGGGTTGATTCACAATTTTATGTGTTCGATCGTCTAAATAGGTACTTATATTAGATTTGGATGAAATTGAAAGAAAAGGTAAACTAATTATAAATTTTGGATATAACTCTCGAATATAAATGAATTAGAAAAGAATCGATGTTATATATCAACACGACTCAAGTTTTATAAGGTTTTTTAAAATCGAAAAGTTTAGGAATGGATGGAACCTTGACTCGCTATCTATATTGAGATAGGAACCAAAGGTATAAGGATGATCGCCACACTTTGGGATGCTTAACAAAGGGATAAGATCGGTTTGAGAACACTATCAGTTTGTTAAAAAGGGTTCACATGTTTTTTGCCTAGTGGGTGTTCACAAAGTGGACTTCTGTAGAGCTCACCAAATGCCATCTGCAAAGTGGCAGGTGAGAAGTTAGAGTTCACACGGTGTGAACCTTGCTACCCTACGAGCTTGAAAACGTTAGACTTTAGGAGTTCACAAGAACTAAATTGTTTTACATTGTGTGTATTTCACTTCTTTTGTTGACTCATGTGTGGGTTGACTCTACGAGAGTCGAGCGAACTCGATTGATACATGCAAAGCATGTTTGTAAAATTATTGTACGTCTGAAGGATGTTTATTTGATATGGGATAATTTTAATTAGAGAAGTATGATTTTAGGATTTTATATAATGATTAATTAATTGTGAGGTGTGATTGGTTGGTTGGTGTGTTTGGTGATTGTTGAGTGGAGAGTGGAGAGTCACTTCGGTAGCTAATGTAACGTCCAGAATTAGGGTCAGACCATTCTAACCGGATTTAGGGTGCCACATGTAATCCTTTCATTTTATAAATAGTAGTATAGATAAATAATTATTTATTTATAATGATTTTATGAAAACTTTATTAATTATCTTATTTTACTTTTAAATTATCTATCTATTTATTAAAGGGTTAAATGAGTTTATGTCATTCATCTATTGGATCTCAACTCATTTAAGAAGTTACCAAAAGTCTATTTCTTCTAAAAAGTAAGAAACATTATTTTGAGGATTTTATTTTTATTTCTTTTTTTGTATTTTGATAAATCTAGAAAAATAAATCTAATAACAAGAATAATATGATTTAAATCCAAGCCATTCTAAGTTTCACTAAGTCAACATTACCATTTCAACCAAGTCACATTTGATTTTTATATCAATTTTAATAAATTTATTACATGAATGTTTCCGTCTACGTTTTGGGTGTGTCATAACCATGATGATTGGTTTTGCACTGGCTTTGATTTTATGCACATTGTTCTAGTGCTAAAACGGAACAAGTAATACCCTTTTCCGCACCGGTAAAATTTATGGTCCATACTGATCACGCTAGCTAGTTCTGGTCAATTTCGTTCGCACTGGGCAAAACATGATGCACCAACTATGTATGAATAATATTAAAAAATATAAAATTTTTAACTATTTACTATTATACTAAAAACTTAATTGGAATGTATTGAATAATAAAAAAATATTACACTAGAAAGTAAAGTTTAACATTTTTTAAAAAATTGGACATACTTTCATTTTAAAGTATAATTAAAAAACCCACTCACTCGATTGTCAAAGAAAAAAAAATCCTGACTCATCCTTCAACTTCTTTTATCCAAAAAAAAAAATCCTTACGATTGACTTCTTTTTTCTTGTTAATTTTGAATTTATTGAATGCTAAATATTTATTTGTGGAGTTTATTAATAAGTATTTTATATAATTGAAGAATATTTTAAATTTGAAATTTATCCAGCATCATTTATTTGATATTTGTAAATACTTTATATATATTAAATATTTAAAAAAATCGATAAATCTAAAATAATACACCAAAATAGATGGATATTGATACGCACCCGTTCTAGTAGAAAATGACGTGTCCATTGATGCGATACTGACTACCTTGACCATAATCTAATTTATTATAAAACTCTTGACTAAGTGTCACATATTAATATTCTTTTAAAATATAAAAGAATAATATATTCATTCTTTTAAATGAAAACTAGTATTATTATGATGATGTTTTTATCTTTTATACTTTTATAAAATCCTTAAATAAAAGAACTAAAGATCATATATCTAGAATCGAACACGTGTTTAATAAAATTTATATATATATATATATATATATATATATTCTTTACCACTTCAACTATAATCATTGTTAAATGAATTTTAGAAGAAAATATTTTTACATAAAATATGTTCTTTCATCCATATTAATTTAGTACTTATATTAAACATTTAATTGAATTTGTGTCACTCAAATATCAACTTAATTAAGAAATTATTAAAATACTCTTTAAATAAAAGTAAATTATATTATTACGATAATATTTTTATCCTTTTACATATTATAAATGAATAAAATTGAATCATAATAAAATGTGTACCCTGACACAATAAACTCTAAATTTTCAACAAAAGCATCATTTGATGATTGTATACTCTCTTATTAAATATATTTGTTAGTATAAATAATATTTATAATGTTTCTACAAAAGAAAGAAAAAAGTATAATTTCATTCCTGAAGGTGTGCATCGGTAAAAGTAGCCTATATTGTTATTTTAATTATTCTTGTTATGTGATAATCACGTGATTGTCCATGTATAAAATGAAAAGGGAAAATGAAGATAACATGGGCAACTCACAACTTGCCTTGTTTCTTCGAACTTTTTTCTTTAAATTCTTAATTACTAATCAGTTAGAGTTGTATATAGTGGGCCAGGGTTGAATCCCTTAAATTTTGTTATTTGTTGGAATTTAAATTACAACCAAATTTAATAAAAAGAAAATTCAACAATCTTTTATATATGGTTAAAATTTTTAAATTTAAAAAGAAAAAAGACAACTCTACAACCTTCTAATTAATCTATAAAGTTTTGCCAGCTTTAAATTACAAATGATCACTTGCTCTTCCTTTCTCATCTCCCTATTGTTTTCACTTTATAAAAAGCTTTAATTATATGAACCAACATCCCCCTTATAAAAAAAAAGCATCCCTCTTATCAAAAGGGTCTTTATAATTGTTATCTACCTTTCCTTTTTCTTTCCCTTACCAATTTCATTACTTTCATTTATTCTCCTCTTTATTTCCGCCTCTTAAAAAAAAAGATTAGATAATAATTGTATTGCCAAAATATTCAACTTTTAAGGAAAATTTTGATAATATTTGTTTTTTAATATGAATAAAAATGTTATTTATATTTTAATCTAGGTTCTAATGTGATCAAGAATTTAAAATTATACAAATTAATTTGCCTTTATATAAAGTGATTAATTGACTTTTTGACGGTAAAATCGGAGAGAAATATTTTAAGATCTTAAGTTTAAATGCACATATTTTACTAAATTATATATAAAAGACAAAAAAACCTTTTAACTTATATTTATTGTTTTATAAAAATAATAGACTTTTGATAATTTCACAATTAAATTGAGACTTAATTAAAAATAACACCTTTAACCAAAGTTTTAAATAATAATAAATATAGATAAAACAATAATTTCAACAACCCAAATAAGATGTTTTCATAATCCAAACTAATTTAAGGATGAAAAAAAATAAAGTATTGAATTTTAAAAATTAATTAATTATGGTATACGTATAAATATATCTAATTACATATTTCATTCCTCTACTTTACTAAAAATGAAAAGTTAGCTTTTCTATTTCAATTTATAGCTAAAGAAATAATCAATAAATTAAGAAAATTCACTTGTTTACTGACAACTACAATTGTTTCTTAATTTTTATAAAATATGGCATCAGAAATTAAATAATAAAAAGTTAATATTTCAAATTTTGTAAAGCGGAGAAATAGAAATATATAACATTAAATTAGGATAAATAAGTAGAAAATAATTTAGAGATTTTTGTTAAAAATGCTACCCTTTAATGTTGAAATTTGAAAGTATTTTTTAAAGTTAAATCTTAAAATTATATACTAATTTTTTCAAATATACAATGATATATATGAATTATATTTTGTGCAATTTTATGCATGAAATTTTAATTTAATTTAATTTTCACAAATCACTAACACAATTATCAATATAATACAACATTGTGTTTACACATTACATTTATTTTTATCTAATATAAAAATAAAGTGTTATATTTATTTCTTTAAATGCTTACAATTGAAAAAAATTAAAGTTTTTATATATATATATATATATATATATATATATATATATTTGGATTACAATCAAAATTTCATTCGTATAATCGAACCGAATCAAAGTTCATATATCAAATTAAGTATTGGATAAAAGTTCATGTGGTCAATGTTCATGTGTAGTTTTTAAGATTTATTTTTGGGTTAAAATATGATCCAATTCCTATACTATTCATACATTTGAAATTTGCTTCCTCTAATTTTAGGATTTAAAATAGTCAAATTGTTAATATTATTTTTTTGTTAAATTTAAGTTTATTATAATGTCAATTTTAGTTGCATAACTATTAACTGAGTTTATTTTCTTTCAAAATGTTACCTCTAATAAATTTAATAAAAAATTTAATAGTGTTAATAATCAAATTATTATTTTTATCTGGAAGTATTTTATTCAAGGTGAATTAGCATAAAACTACTTACTTTTTGGGCATTTAACCACTAAAGTTAGATGAGTTAGTAAAGATAAGAGTTCTATCTTGGCCTTCTAATGAAGTAGCTTTAAAACTTTGATAACGTATGTTTAAATGGATGGAGGAAAAAAAAATACATTCTGTGTTTTTGTGTATTAATACTCAATTATTTAAAATTTTAAAATTAAAACATACAAAAAGCATCTGTTAAATTATTTAATTAGTAGTTATTAATAAAACAGAAATCCATAAAACTTTCCTCACCAACTACACAGCAAACAACAAGCCTCTCTTTCTTACTCCTTGTTTTCTTTCACGAGAAGCCTCACAAGTCATACGCAAAACAATCATAGCACCTAGTCCTTATTTTTCATGTTTAGATCACTACAAGTTTTTACTACTAAGTATTATACTTGTTATTCACTTCTGTTTTTCTGGGTTTTGAAAGTTTTCCTTGTTTATGCTGTCACTAAAGTTTTGATAAGCAACTCTGTCACTAAAGGAAGAAAGGAAAAAAAGAAAAGATCTTTGGCCTTGACTTCATCTGTTTGCATCTGTATCCCTGTGTATATACTCGAGGAGTCTTCTTTAGCAAATGGGCATTCGTTGAATCTCTTCGGTCATGGATCTGGAGACTGGTGTTTATCAAAACTATGCAAAGGTAAGATGCTTTTTTTTTTTATCAAATTCGTATTAATCGCTTTTCTTTTTCACTGAGAACCCATTTATGTTCTTTCATTAAAGGGAAACACAAATTTGAGTTTGAAAGTAAATACTGAATGATGAAAAAGAAAACTCGTTCAAGGAGTTAAATGAGTAACATTAATTCGGGGTTCTAATTGGATTTTTTTTTTAATATTGTTGCAGAAGGAATCATGGAGAACGGTATTGATTTTGGCATACCAAAGCCTTGGAGTTGTCTATGGGGATTTAAGCACTTCCCCCCTATATGTTTACAAAAGCACATTTGAGGAAGATATTCAACACTCGGAGACAAATGAAGAAATCTATGGGGTTTTGTCTTTTGTTTTCTGGACTCTCACTTTGGTGCCTTTGCTCAAATATGTGTTTATAGTACTTAGAGCTGATGATAATGGTGAAGGAGGGACTTTTGCCTTGTACTCCTTGCTGTGTCGACACGCCCGAGTAAACTCACTGCCCAATTGCCAATTGGCAGATGAAGAGCTGATTGAGTACAAGAAGGATAGTATCGGTTTGGCACCACAATCAAGTTTTGGGTCAAGTTTGAAATCCTCTTTAGAGAAGCATAGGGTGTTGCAAAGGTTCTTGCTTGTTCTTGCTTTGATTGGGACCTGTATGGTAATTGGTGATGGTATCCTCACACCAGCTATTTCCGGTGATTACAGTTTTCTTTCCCTGGTTTCTTGTGGTAATTATGTCATAAACTGGATTGCTTGATTTTTCGGGTTGTTTGTGCAGTTTTCTCTGCGGTGTCTGGGCTGGAGCTATCAATGTCAAAAGAACATCATAAATGTAAGATGCTTTCTCCTTTCTCTTGCTTCGGCTGCACATAACTGTAGCTTCTAAATATACTCTTGGCTAGCCAGAGAAGACAAATCATGGCTGATAACAAAAGCTCGGCTTGTAGGCTAAGTTTCTTGGTACTTTTTCTAGATAAATAATCCATGATGCCAATCCCTGTTGGTGTTGCTGGATTTTAGCACAAAGTGAGATTGTAGGTCCTTTTGATTGCTTCAGTAATTCTCAAGTTTTAGGATGGTTGTCCAGACTTTTCTAAGTTTGTATTATGTCTCTTGGCGTTGAGTTCTTCAACGATTAATCTATATGGCACATGATTTCTGTGATTATCTTCATTTTTCGATCTTGGTCTCTCATAACCTTAAGCATATGTATTGTGGGACCCATAGTTTTTACCTTTCACCTCAAGTTGGTTAGACTTTCCAATCAACATTCTAAACTGGGTCATATACAGTTACATAGTCCGCCCAAGCTAGTAGATTGAATCTCTTTAGTGATATATTTGCCTGTATACTCTGCTTTCAATTTAAACTTTCAGTTTATATCAAAACCACTGACCCACCTTGGGAAATCATATGAGACGTTATGAGTACACACTTTGGCATCAAGTTACTTAATATGCTCCTGCATGATAAGTTATAGTTCCTAAAGAAATGACCTACTAATTGTAGTTTTAAAATAAGCCAACTTATTCGAACCATGTAGAATTTGTACTCATGTGCTAGCTGGGACCCTAGCTTCAGGTTGACACTAAACAACGATTCGTGATCTTCAAAATGTGCTTTTAGCTTTGCAACTAAGTGTTTAGTTGTGCAATCTTCTTCTTGTCCAAAGTATATTAATTGCACTTCAAATAAGCTATTACTGATGCTCCTATGAAATGTTAAAAATAAAGGCCACGTTGAAATGCTTTTGGAAGTTGGTCTTAGTAGAATTTCTAACCGTGACTGCTAATTGTAATTTCTCTTTCAAGTGCATGTCTCCATACAAGTCGTTCTTTATTTGATCCTTGAGATTTTATGCCAGCTTTCTTCTCTTCCTATGTCATCCATATAGCATTCTACTGCCTCTTATGAAGGTTCAACAAATTTTGCAGACGTAGAGGTTCCAGTCGCATGTATCATACTGATAGGCTTGTTTGCCCTTCAACATTATGGCACACACAGGGTTGGTTTTCTGTTTGCACCTGTGGTTCTAATATGGCTTCTTTGCATCAGTGCCATTGGATTATATAACATCACTCACTGGAATCCTCATGTGTATCAAGCTCTCTCTCCATATTACATGTACAAATTTTTTAGGAAAACCCAGAGAGGAGGTTGGATGTCTCTGGGTGGTATTTTATTGTGTATAACAGGTCAGTGTGTGTGGTTTTGGTTATATGTTTATTTGTGTGTATTGCTACCATTTTGGAATAAAAAGATTGATTATAAGTTTATTTACATTTTCATTGTTCAGGTTCAGAGGCTATGTTTGCGGATCTTGGACATTTCTCACAATTGTCAATAAAGGTATATATGCTTAGTTCATGGTTAAGGATTTCTTCTTTACACTAAGTCAGCATTTAGATCTATAAATAGGCGGGCTGGGTCAATTTTGGGTTTAGATCATTTTGAGTTCATATGATTTAGGGTTTAAATATCTCTAGATTCAAGGCATTTTGGGCTTGGATAATTTGGGTTGGACACTTAGGTTATTTGAATTTGGGTATTTTCAAATTCAGATTATTGAGTTTTAAAATAAAATCAAATTTAATTTAAAATCTGATCAAGTTAGATAATATTAGAATTTAATTCAAAGGTAAAAGGGAAAAACACTATATTTAAAAATACATCTAAACATTTTAATTGATATTCTTTAAATTATAGTTGATTTTCTAATATGATTGGGAAAAAAAATATATACGTTTTTACATTTTTGGAACTAAACCGTTTTACTTAATGTTTCCTTGTAGTCATTCGTTTACTTTTAATCAAATTCAACAAAGTTATCTCAATTTTCAATTTCTATACCAAAGAGATTTGAACTTCAAAGTCAAACTTCAAAAAATCAGCGTTTAGGATTAGAATTGACAAGTCTAGTTGCCGTGGTAGGAGTTGTTGAGAAGAGCCAACTGTTCTGTCTCATGGATGATTAAACAAAATATTTTGTTGCCAGTTGTTTGGACTATTGAATTATGATTTTGGTTGACAATGTCATCTTAATTACTTTTTACTTCGTGGTGTAGTTTTGACATTCAGGAGAAAACTACACATCTTCTAGGAAACACATGCAGGCATTTCAATTACCAACTGAGAATTTCATAACTCTTTTATGAAATTTTAGGCATCAGAAGCATTTAATGTTAGACAAAAGAATTTCTATAGTTGCATGCTTGCTGGTTATTGTTCTCTTTTGAATTATGCTGTGATTAACAGCTTTTATCTAATGGGAATTCTCATTTCTGCAGATTGCTTTCACCTTTTTGGTTTATCCATCCTTGATTCTTGCATACATGGGGCAAGCTGCCTATCTATCTCAGCATCATATTATCGAAAGTGATTACAGAATTGGATTTTATGTATCTGTACCAGGTAGGTACCTTAGGTTGTTCTTGACAGTCTAATTTGGATGATAGGTGAGTTTTCAGCTAACTGCAACTATCAAAACGTTATCGCTTCAGAAAAGTTAAGATGGCCCGTTCTGGTTATAGCCATACTTGCCGCAGTAGTTGGAAGCCAAGCTATTATAACTGGAACGTTCTCCATCATCAAACAGTGCTCTTCCCTTGGTTGCTTCCCAAGAGTCAAAATAATCCACACATCATCCAAAATCCATGGTCAGATCTACATTCCTGAGATTAACTGGCTCCTGATGGTGTTATGCTTGGCAGTTACTGTTGGCTTTAGAGACACGAGGCGCATGGGTAATGCATCAGGTATGACAATCCACTCCATAAATGTGTTTGATTGGTTGTATAACTTGGGGCTTCAGAGCATCTTGTGTCTTAGCTTGGTATTCTAGCCTGAACCATGTCTTCATATTTGGAAACTGGAAACATATGGTCTTTCTTTTGGACCCACCAAAACCTGTACTTTATTGATAGATTGCATTTGGTATGTCTGAAAATTCCCCATGTACGATAGAGATCTAAACTACATCAGGCCAATTTGCAACAACTTCAGTTCCTTTTCTCTCAGCATCTGCTTTTAAGAGTTGCATGGCATCCACTAAAGGAAATCCCATACTTCATTTAAGGGCTGGAGTTCATTAAATGGCAAGGGCAAGTCCTGGAGATAGAGAAGAAGGGAACAGATATGAGGTAGTAAGATTAGTGGAATTGGTTAAGCAAGGTAGCTTACCTCAAGGGTAGTTCCAGTAGATGGACATTCTAGTAAACGGGAAGTCCTAGCCTATCCTATTAAGCCGGTTCATCACCTTCATCTTTTGGTTTTCACTCCTTCAGGAGCACTGGTGAGGCCAACAAATCATAATCATAAAGAGTCTATTTTCTAGCAGCTATGGGTTAAATTCTTAATACCCATGCTAACTCTACTAACCACTAAAGTGCCAGCAACTTATAATAATTGCGAGCATCTATACTGGTGCAACATAGACAAGGATGTTTTCTGTTTCCAGCCATATATGTGGATTTGAGATCATGACATTGCCTATATACAAGACTGAAAGCAGAAATGGAAAACGATTCACCTCTTCCTAAATCTAAGGAAATTCTACATGGATTGGTCTTGATATAATTAAAGTTGCCTGAAAGTTTGGCACTAAATTATTGGTGTTTGAGGCAATAGGAGACAGGAGTAGGGAATTTGTTGCTTCATTTATTATTTTAATATTGAGAACCAATGTTACATATTTGATATCCGTCTTTCCTTGAAAACATATTCTGAATTATAAAACGTAAATTGGATAGTCTTTTTGAATCTGCATTTGTACTAGTAATTTTGACTCTTCGTGTTTCTTGTTGGACAGGTTTGGCTGTTATAACTGTGATGCTGGTCACTACCTGCCTGATGTCTTTGGTAATTGTTTTATGCTGGCAAAAGAGTGTATTCTTGGCAATAGGCTTCGTTTTCTTTTTTGGCACAATCGAAGCACTCTACTTCACTGCTTCCCTCACCAAGTTCCTTGAAGGGGCCTGGGTTCCGATTGCCCTTGCTTTCATCTTCCTTATAATCATGTGTGTTTGGCACTATGGCACACTGAAAAAATATGAGTTCGATGTTCAAAACAAGGTATCCATCAACTGGCTACTTAGCTTGGGTCCCAGTCTAGGCATAGTACGGGTTCGTGGGATTGGACTTGTCCACACTGAGCTCGTATCTGGAATCCCTGCAATCTTCTCCCACTTTGTCACCAACCTTCCAGCCTTCCATCAGGTCCTAGTTTTTCTTTGCATCAAATCTGTCCCAGTTCCTCATGTTAAACCTGAGGAACGGTTTCTGATCGGTCATATTGGACCTAGGGAGTACAGGCTTTATAGGTGCATCGTACGATACGGGTATCGCGATGTTCATAAAGATGACATGGAGTTTGAGAAAGATCTTGTTTGCAGTATAGCGGAGTTTATACGGTCAGAAAGTGTTGCTCCTGGTAGTGTTAATGAAGATCTGGTGAAAGATGATGATAAAATGACAGTCGTCGGAACATGTTCTAGCCATACAGAAGGGGTTCAGATGAGGGAGGATGATGCAGACAAAATAGAGGCAGCTGGTCCATCAGAGTTGAAGGAGATATGGTCACCACCACCTGTAATAAAACTGAGAAAAAGAGTACGGTTTATTGTGCCAAAGAGCCCGGAGATAGATACTGGTGCAAGGGAAGAGTTGCAGGAACTTATGGAAGCTAGGGAAGCTGGGATAGCATACATACTAGGGCACTCATATGTCAAAGCCAAGCAAGGATCTAGCCTGATAAAGAAGCTTGTAATTAACTACGGGTATGAATTCTTGAGAAGAAACAGCCGACTATCAACCTATGCGTTAAGTGTACCCCATGCGTCTACGTTGGAGGTGGGGATGATATATCATGTTTAATTTTCTTTTAATGGGATAATTTTGACCATAGAGAAACAGGGAAATGTATCATATACATATTCACAGTTATGCGCAAATAATATATGTGTATATAAGATTTTGAGGAGAGGATGATCAATAATTCTCCTATTCAAAGCATTAAAAATAGTCGGTTTCAATTTGTAAAGAATTCAACCAATAACCAAGCCTAAATTTTGGCGGGAATCACAAATTCTCGGAGGCTGTATTATATCTACAGAGTTATTTGTGTTACACCCTTTACCCATCCCACCTCCGGTTGCAAAGTTTTTCTTTTAAGAATCTAATAAAATTTCCCTTAAAACACATTTCAACCTTCAAGAAGTTTAATTTCATTTTTAAAAATCATTTTGGAATATTTCTTTGAGGCATAAAACGGGTTGCTAGTGGTTCAAACTGATAAAATATTTTGTATGGGTGCAAGGATTGCAAGTCTTGAGACTTGGACAACAAAGTATCGAGACTTAGCTAATAAGTCTGGGACTTGGGCTATAAATCTCGATACTTGTGTGCAAAATTGTAGATTTTAGACTTTGTGTGTAAAATTATGAATTTAATAGTGACATAACATCATATAAATTTCACTCATATTCACTTACTAGCTCATTTTTATGTCATACTTATCATTTTCCTTATCAAATTATTAACTTTGTTAACTTTATTTTTGTCCACCAATTAAGTCAACTTTTCATTTAAATATTCACCAACATACCATAAAAATTTATTTCACATTTTAGTCTAAAACCATAACACATTCATACTTATCTCTACTTTCATTTTCATTAAACTATTTCATTCACTTACAATAGTTTTTTAAGAACTTACCTCTTTTTAAATAATAATAAAAAAAGCACCAAAATCCTCTACTTAACTAATCCAATACTCCTCTTTCATGCTCAATCTCCATAACCCACAATTCGACTCTTTCTCTTTAAAACACATATTATACATAACACCTAAATATCATGTTCTTGAGAAACTTATGTAAAATAATCTTAAATATGACAAAATACATTTTCTTACTTTATTTTTTTACTTTTTCGTACTAACTCGGGCTTTCTCTCTCTATATCATGGAAATTCACTCTTTCCATGAAGAAGATGACGATGGAACTAGGCTTAGAAATGTGTGCTCTACAAGCTTTTAACAAGAAAATGACTTGGGTAGTGTAAACTTTGGATGAAATGTGAGAAAATATGAGAAAGATGAGAAGAGAAAACTTTCTTCTCTTTTAAGGAAGGTGGACGACACGAAGGGGGAAAAAATCAAATGAGGAGAGAAGACATTTCGTCTTTCCTTTCTTTTATTCAAAAGAATTGTCAAAGTCAAAGCACAAAAAAAAATCAAATGAGTGGCCCACTCTTTTTTATGATTTTTAAAGTCCAAAATCTATGGCCAATAATTTTTTTATTTCATCTTTACACATGCGAAATAAATTTTAAAATTTCCGATATAAAATTCTCAAAATGTCCAAAGTATCCTTTAATGGAGAAATTGCACCTTTAGTCCCTTTCTTTTATCACTTAACTTTATTATATCGAATATGTCATTTCATTAAATCCCCAAATAACTTCATAAAGGTTCAAAACAATATACAACCATGTAAAAATTGCTTTTTAATCCTTTCTAAGCTAAAAATGGAAATTTTGAAATTTAATCCCTATACTTTTCATTTCATTCAATTTAGCCTTTTTTCCCACAATTTCACACTAAACTTTACTTCATTGATTTTTGACTTCAAATCAATTTAATTTATTAAGAATTCGCTTTATTAGTCTCGTGGTCCAAATCAATTTAAAATATAATTTTTTTAAAAGACACGTTAATAATATTTATAAAATTAAATTTATATTTTTCAAATATAATGAGAGTTAATTACATGCATTGATTAAAGTAAAGCAAAGATCAATATAAAATTACAAAAAAAGAATATATAAAAGAAATTTTAAAGAATGTATAAGAGCATATATATGAAAACTTTAAATTCTGAGATAATTGTTTGAGTTTCAAAATTCTTCCTTTTTTAGTTATATTTAATGTTTGCCAAATTAATCAATAATTTACAACTCAAACTGAATTAATTTTTTACAATGATGCATAAAGCATTGAAAGGTAAAATAATATAAGAAGCTAAAATGAAAATCATAGTCACGCATAATGTTTATTTACTTAAAATTTCAATATATTTATACATCTCCCAACTCATTGTTGAGATTGTTGGGATATTTGAGTAAGCCCAACTAAATTATGATCTTTATTTCAGTTTTTAGCTTTTTGAGCAACAAACTTTGGGCGTTGTTTAGAAAAATTATTTTGAGGTAATATGTTCATAGTTTGTATTTCGTAGCTGTTACCGAGAAATTAAGCTTGATGATATTTAGCTAAGAACACGAGGGCCGTCATCGGTTCTTTTTATTAAATATGATCAGATATCTACAAAATTATTTTTTAAAAATAAATTAGATAATTCGTTTAAAATGACAATTGTTAGGTTTACGTTAAAAATTAGAAAAAATTCAAATTTGAGAATCAATTATGCATTCTCATAACGTCCAAAATTAATACATTAAATCAATGTTGTCTTGGATTTTGAATATTATAAGTTTGAATTCACCCTAAAATTAAATTCAACATGAATTTATTTAATTGAAAATTTGTGATGTAACATTTTAATTTTATTAAAAAGCAAAATTTTATTCACTGAATTTGACAACATTTTATCACTGAGAACAAGTAACCAATAATTTTGAGGATTAATTACAAAATTGTATAAAACATATTTATCACATGTATTTAAATAACAATTCCAAATAAAAATTCAAACTATTACCTACATATGATAATAAGCAACTTAAATAAATAATTATAATAATAATAAATCTAGGAACGAAACTAACATGTAAACCATTTCTCGAATAAAACTTAAAAGGACCCGCATGTCAACCTGCTTGGATCCATGTATTTTTTTTTTTTTTGTGGAAAAAATGAGATAATTTTGAATTGATTCTTCATAGTTTCTCATCTTTTTAATTTAATCTCTATTTCAATTTAGTTCTGATTCAATTCTAATTGCACACAATTTATATATATGATTATATGTACTATATAATATATGATTTATTTATATTCTTAAATATATAGATTTGATGTTTACTTTTTAGCATATTGCTAATTAATTATAAATATTCTAATTTTAATTTTTTGTATTACAAGTTATTAACCAAATATATTACTTTTATGTTTTAACTAATATTTTTATTCCCTTTTCAATATTATTTAATTAAAATTGTCTCAAACAAAAATATTTTTACTTATCTTATTCAAAAAATTGTAATACCCTCACTTGTCCCAATAGTCAGTACAAGCATGAGACGCTAACAGGATATTTTCAGAGTAAAATCAATACTTTATGTAAGAAAATAAATGATAAAATTTATAAAATTATATAAAAATATTTAAATTCTATCCATAACGAGTTTTGTTCCTTCAAAAAAAATATCCAAAAATCTTATAGTGTCGATTAAAACAAAAGAACTAGGTAATTTGTAAAATATAAGGATGTTACTTAATTTATTAAAGGAATTTATAAGAAATTAAGTAAAACCAAAAGCATTAACTGTACGTTAAGTTGCCGCCTGGGTGGTCAAAGCTCCCGCCTAAACGGTATTGGAGTTATTAGTTTTTCTTTTCGCTAAGGCATGGCTCAGGCCACCGCCTAGGTGATACTAACTAAAAGTGATTGTTCGACAAGGACCCACCTAGGCGGCACTACAACCTTTCACAAGTTCACCCTTTCTTGAATTGTAACTAATTTCTTAAGCCTTCAACCACTAACCATAACAAAAACCAATCTTTGGGAGTTATTAGTTTTTCTTTTCGCTAAGGCATGGCTCAGGCCACCGCCTAGGTGATACTAACTAAAAGTGATTGTTCGACAAGGACCCACCTAGGCGGCACTACAACCTTTCACAAGTTCACCCTTTCTTGAATTGTAACTAATTTCTTAAGCCTTCAACCACTAACCATAACAAAAACCAATCTTTGGGATATTAAAAGTCGCATTTTATTAGTCGAGAACAAACACTGAAACACCACAAACTAGACTTTTACAAACCACATTCAAAAAATAGATCAAAAGTCGCAATCTACGCTCATATAACATGTTCAAAATGAGGTATAACATGTCATAACAACCAAGATATTAAGCTAGCCTGTTAAACCTATACAAAATCAATCTAAAGCATGGAAAACCAAGGCTTGTATACATACATTCAAAAGATATAAAGTTTGGCTCAAGGTCAATAAAAAATAAACAAATTAGAACTATTACAACTAATAGTTATATGAAACATTTATATATGCATCCCTAAATGAGTTTTCTAGTACATGCCACTAGGTATCAATTGCAAATACAAATATTTCATACCATTCAATGTTGATAATGGTGTTTGCTTGTGATTCTCAAAAAGCACCGAGCTTTGATTCAGAAGACCTACTGGAAAAAATAATGGCGCATCAAGCATAAAGCTTAGTAAGATAATATGAAAATTCCATATATACTTACCTTTTAAACAATAATTCGAACTTTATAAATAATTTGTAAAACATTTGAAAAACAATGCTCATAATATCTATTAAAAAATTTAGAAATCAGAAAACCTAATTAGTTTTCAAAATGACAGTCTATAAATAATAACATCTGTCAAGTTCAAGAAATCATTTATACAATAACAAAAATAGTTTGATTTCAGCCCATAGTAAGCCTAAATAAATAAAGAGGGGATGTTAAGGACTAATTGGCCAGAGCCACCATAACAGAAACGCTGAAGCGTGAGTGTTCGAAAACCAGATCAGAATCGCACCAAAGTGCTAGTAACCGAAGTATCTAAGTACTAATAACAAAATACCATAGCACTAGTAACAGAAGTCCCCTATTGTCATGCCAATATCCAAACCATTTTAACTAAGCTACTAGGGCTTGTTTCAGAATCTCTGGAATGCCAATGTTAAAAATCTCTAACCAAGTTTATAGTTTGAAACAATATTCGAGGCAGTAAACACTATATCATGAAATAATAATTTCAACCATAGCATTAAGTTACTAAATCAAGTGTCAAACTCATATTAACTTATCTACAAGAAACTTAACTTGAAAATCATTTACAAAATTGTTTTCTTGTCATTAATCACACTTTCATAGCATTAAGACGTTAACATACCATAACATATTCATATTGATAATAATATCAATTCAATTAGAAGAAATATTAATTCAAAATAAGTAAATTAATGTGTTTTCCAAATATCTTAGAACACTAAAATTTTCGAAAGTGTTGGAGAAGACTAAATCTACCTTAATTAACAAGCTTTTCCTTTCCCTTGCAAGCACCCTCCTTTCATTCTTCAATTTCTTTCATGAACAATAAATAACCATTAACACACAATAAACATGAGACTAAGCATGGATGAAATGAAAACTATAAAATCTATACATGAATACCTCTTTTCAACTTCCTATTACATTTTCTCACATTAGGGCTCAAACCTTAAAACACTTGAATGATGGAAATTATGAGGGATAATGCTCAATAAAGGTTTAATGATGATGGATTTAAAAGAAATTGATGGAAAGTGATGAAAAATGGTGAGAATTAGTAGTAAGAGAAATGAGTAAAGAAAAAGATGAAGAAATGTGGAGAACCTTCTCCCCCTTTTTATGGTCGGCTGGTATAGAAGGAAAAAGATGATGTTATCATCTTTCTTTTAACATCTTTTATAATACTAAATATAGTCAAATGGTCAAACACTTAATATTATTTAAGCATGTGACAAAAATTTGAAGTTTAAGGATTTAAAATTAAATAAAAGACTCAGTCATCACCAAAAGTCTCTAATTAATCTAATATTTAATTTCATTTATGTTCTAAATATCTAAAATATCCTCGGTGGAAAAATTACTATTTTACCATTAATTTTGTATTTTTGCCTGATTAGGCCGGTAATAATTAAATTAGCTAAGATTTTTTTAAAGGCTTCTTAATGAATTAAAATTAATTTAATCCCTATAAAATGCTAATTTTATCATACCAAAATTTTACTAAATTTTTCAATATATTTGTATACAATAAATCGAAAATTTTGGGTGTTATAACTCTCCCCTCTTTATAAAAATCTCATCCACGAAACTTACCTGTGTTAAAAAGTTGGGGGTACTTTTGATCTGCCATAATTCTTTGTGGCAAATTAGGTCCTTTTTGATACTTACGGAGCTTGTTTTTTAACAACCAAGTAATGCTTTTGTTAAGTTTTCATTCCAAGCATGTAGTTAGTAAATTGAGTGATTAGGAGTGTTTTATGACATTTTAGGCTAATTTGGGCCTAAGGGATGACTAACATGTTGGTTGAGTGTGTAGGACGTCGATTTAGGCCAAAAAGTCAGTGGAATACTCCCTCTGTTGCAACATATTGCTTGGATGTCATAACACGACTTTCAAAATACCTTAAGAGCATATTGTTGACCATGTTGCAACACACACCAAGGGATGTCACGACACTGTAACACCCCTCACCCGTATTCAATGCCGAAATAAGGTTACGAAGCATTACCTGACTTACAAAATTATAAAATATACATTTAGCATACATTTTCTCAATTCAAGCATTCATTATTTAATCTCAATCAATTTGTCCCTTATACGAGCCTACGAGGCCCTAAACATACTTTGGGAGTGATTCGAGACTAAACCGGTAACTCTAGAAACTTTCACGAAACTTTGAAAATTTTTCTCAAAACAGGGGACACACGCCCGTGTGGCTAGGCCATGTGTCTCACACGACCACTAGACACGCCCGTGTCCAACCCCGTGTAACTCACTGACTTGGGTCACACAGCCAACACACACGCCGTGTGCCCTAAAAATGGCCATACACCCCCATGTGCCAGGCCGTATACTAGGCCGTGTCAAACCTGTAGGGTATACTGACTTATACCATGTGACAGCCCAAAATTGACCCTAGTCGGGAAGTGGTTTCGGGACCACTAAACCGAGTCACCGAAATGTTTGAACGTAATATTTATTGTCTAGAATATGTATTTACGAATGTGTAAAAATTTCAAGCTTCGGTTTAGTCGATTGCATGTGAATTCAGTTAGTAGGACTTGTATGTCACTTTTGAAAAATGATAGGCTAATCTATAAGGACCTAATAGTACATGTAGTCAAAAGGAGGACTTGCATGTCAAAATCCCCCAAGTGCTAGTGGCCGGCCATGACAAGGAAGCATGGGCAAGACATGTCATGAAACATGTTGGGTGAGTGGTTTATGTTGAAATAAATAAAATAAGGTGCATGAGTAAAAAAAAAAAGTGTGTGTGTGAAGGCTTTCCTCCCTCCCCATTGCCGTGCAAGTGAGAAAAGAAAAAAAAAAAAAAAAGAAAAGGCTTTGTTCATCTTTTTTTTTCCATCCTTTGGCCGAAAATCTCAAGGGAGAAGAAAGGGTCCTTGCTCATGGTTGGTTTGGAATAGGTTGGCCATCCTTGTAGCTAGATTAAGGTATGTTTAATATGGTGCCATGAGATTCATGCATGTTCTTAGTTGCTAGTTTTAGTTCTAATTAGTCCATGATTCAAAACCTTGCTATGTCATGGGGATGATAGTATGAAATGAAAATTTGAGATAAGTAAGGTTAAATTTGATTTGGTAAAATCGGCCATATGGGTGTATATGTTTGTAAAAATATATTTTCTTTGTTAACTCCTTACAATCGGTTGTAGGAGTAATATTGGCTTATAAGGTTGAGTTGATTCATGATGTTGTATGTTAGGATTAAAATACTTGAGACTAGATTAGCTTAATGGTGACCATGCATTCGGCCTTGAAGCATTAAACAAAGGTTGGTTGAGATTTTGATATTTTGAACAAAGATAGTTGTGAAATGGGGTGAAAACCATTAAGTTATACACATAAAAATCCAGCAAGAAGATTAAACTACTAAATGTATTCATTTTAGATCAAGACATCAAAGAGGGAGAACCAAGCAAAGGCAAAGCGAAGATAATCGAGTAGTAGATTGGGAATCATTTCATCCGATATAAGGTAAGTCATTAAGCACTTATTTGTACTAATTTAAAGGGTCGTAATGTCTAAGTAATGATGCTGAATGGAATGGTAGAATATATATATAAACATGTATGTATGTGGTGATAAAAATATTGAATTGAAAGAAAAGAGGTGAGATGTATTGAATGATCGGTTCGGCACTAAGTGTGCGGGTGTAAACATTTATAATCACAAATTGGCACTAAGTGTGCGGGTTCAAATTATACAGCACTAAGTGTGCAAGTTTGATTATATAGCACTAAGTGTGCGAGTTCGACTATTAAGCACTAAGTGTGCGGGCTTATGGCACATCCTCTAATAAACGTACATGTTCTACGTGCGGCCTTACCGAGTCAATCATGGACAGTGATGCGAGTAAACACCTTGAGCTCATGAGGAATGGACATTTTATTTATATTTGGAATTTTGGTTTGGTAAGTCTTGATCTATGTGGTGATATTGCTCGAAAATAAATGCATGCAATGTCATATGGCGTAATGTATGAAATATCAAGTAGGGCTTGGTATGTGACCAAACCGAAATGCCTAAAGAATTATAGTACCGTTTGGGGTGTGGATGGAGGATTTTAATCCCGCCTTAATTATTTTCTTTTATGGTATATTATTACTGAACGGCAATATAATGCTTATGGCTTACTGAGTTATATACTCACCCGGTGTTTGCTTGTCGCCATTTTAGGTTTCTCGGACTCGTCCTTTTTGCGTGCTCGTGATCGTCATTGGAGTCATCACACGGCTATCAACTTTTGGTATCTTTTTGTGTAGTCGGTTTAGGAGAACATTTTGGCATGTATAGGCTAATATGCTTTGTTGAACTTTGGTATGTAAACTTTTAGCCATGCGAAAATGGCATAAATGCTCGGTTGGATTTAGTTCTCCAATGTTAAGTCACAAGTCTTGGTAATTCGATTTCCATGCCTTATGCCATGGTTGATTATTTTGGTATTAAAATGCATGTTATGGCAATAGTGTAGTAGGGAGATGTTGGATAATGATTAGCCTCTGGTATGGCTAGTCATGATCATGATTTGTGACATGTATGATGAATCACTAGTTAGATCAAAGGGAAATCATGAAATAGGCATAGTTGCTTTAGTGACAGGTGCTGGCAGCAGCAGTAACGTGAGATTGAAAAATCACTAAAAATAGTAGGAATGGTATTAAATAGTAAATAAATTATGTAAATGTACCTTGATGAATCTAATTTTATATAGAAGAAACGAAATGGTCATATGAGTTATAAGTTAACAGATATTAAAGTTCTTGTGAAACAGGGCCAGAACGGTTTCTGGATCCCCTGTCCCGACTTTGGAAAATCATTGTAAATTAACCAGAGATAATTAGGAGTCATGCCATATATGTGTAGATTCCTCTCTGAGTCTAGTTTCTATAGAAACAAACGGAATCAGTATTGAAGCCCTGTACAGGGATATATCCAATTCGTAATGCTCAAAGGTCAGTGTAGTCGATCCCTGCAACAGGGGAGACTTTAACTAATAAACTGTACCAATTGGCTCGACCAAAAATTCTAGAAAAAAATATGTAGATGGAAATATGAGTCTAGTTTCATGGAAAATTTTCGAAACTGATTTTCGAGTTGTAAAACTCAAGTTATGAATTTTGGAGCGACTAGTACACAGATTGGCAGCTTGTCTGGAAACTCTCAATAAGTGGGTTGAAGTCTGTTAACACCTCGTGTTCGACTCCGGCGACGGTCTCGGGTTCGGGGTGTTACATTTTTATTGGTATCAGAGCTATGGTTTAGTCGGTTCTAGGACTACCATAGCGCGTATGAGTCTAGCTATACATGCCTTAATGTTAATGTTTAAATGTGTGATGACTTCTGACGGTTAAAATTTTTTGTTTTGATTAGTAAATGGATCCCGGTGTAGAGAGAACCTTGGCAGATGACGTTGAAAGTGTAGCGGCTGCTCCTGCACAAGGGACGCCGCCTGTTGAACCTCAGTCATCTGCGAATAATCAAGGTGAGGAGGCAAAACAAGCCTTCTTTACCATGATGAATGAGTGGGTAGCGCAATACGCCCGAACCAATCCGGCTGTCCAACAATTCCCGAATTTAAATAATCCACCCCAAGGGCCTGTAATGCCATCGGTTACTGATCCTATGAGGCCGAGTAAGCCACCTGTAGACTTGATTAGAAAGCGCGGGGCTGAGGAGTTTAAGGCCATAGTTACTGATGATGCCGAAAGAGCCGAGTTCTGGCTTGATAACACCATTCGGGTGTTTGATGAAATCATGCACACCGATGAATGTCTAAAGTGTGCTATATCCTTGTTGCGAGACTCAGCTTACTATTGGTGGAGGACTTTGATCTCCATAGTCCCAAACGAGCGAGTTACTTGGGATTTCTTTCAAACTGAATTTCGAAAGAAGTATATTAGTCAACGGTTCATCGATCAAAAGCGTAAGGAATTCTTGGAACTCAAGCAAGGCCGTATGACAAGATTCGAATCTGAACATGAGTTCGTAAGACTTAGTCGGTATGCTCGGGAGTGTGTGGCCGATGAGGTTGCTATGTGCAAAAGATTTGAAGAAGGATTGAATGAAGATTTAAAACTACTAGTGGGTATTTTGGAGATAAAGGAGTTCGTGACGCTGGTCGAACGAGCTCGCAAGGCGGAAGAACTTGGAAAGGAGAAAAAGAAGGCTGAATTTGAAGCTAAAGACTATCTGTAAAAGATCGACGAGTAAAGCTCCGTTCTCTGTAAAGAGGTTCGGGAGGACACCAAGAAGTCGAGGACGATTGCGGGAATTTCCATTAGAGCCCGACCATTGACGGACTCTCGAGCTACTTGGTGGCTAGTGTGGGCAATAATCGTCAAGAGAGACCGAATGCCCCCAATGTGGAAGACGACACCTAGGTGAATGTTGGGGTAAGTCTGTTAACCTGCTCATTACGGATGTGGTTCAAGGACCACTTCATTAGAGATTGCACGAGCTAGATGAGAAGAATAAGATGCAAGGTGCAAGATCGAGTGGGGCGACAGACTAGAGGTAGACCCCGAGGATTTCAGGAGGTAGGGGTGGTAATCGAGAGGAGCCACCGACACTACTGTTCGATCCGAGACTCGTGCTCCTACTAGAGCATATGCCATCCAAGCACGAGAGGAGGCATCCTCCCCGACGTTATCACCGGTACTTTTACTCTCTTTGATACTAGTGTGATTGCATTGATTGACCCCTCTACTCATTCATATGTATGTGAAACTTTAACATCCAAGAAGACTCTACCGTTGAGTCTCATCGAGTTCGTAATTGAGTGTCAAACCCTTTGGGTCAATACGTACTCGTTGATAAAGTGTGCAAGAGATGCCCCTAATAATTCGAGAATCTGCTTTCCTACCGATCCGATGCTTCTACCATTTGATGAATTCGATGTTATTCTTGGTATGGATTGGTGACCGTACATGATGCAATGGTGGATCGCAAAAGGAAAACCATTGATTTGAGGAGTGCAAATAATGAGGTAGTCCGAGTCGAGTCTCATTGATTTAAAAGGAGTGCAGCGATAATATCTTCTATGACCGCTCGGAGATATGTGAAAAAGGTGTGAAACATACCTTGCGTATGTGCTTGAAAGTAAAGAGACGGAAAAGAAACTCGAATCGGTACCAGTGGTTTGTGAGTATTGGATGTTTTTCCGGAGGAGTTACCGGATTGCCACCGGTTCGAGAAGTGGAATTCGCATCGGTTGTACCGGTACTACGCCGATCTCAATAGCTCCGTGATCGTATGGCATTAACGGAGTTAAAGGAATTGAAGGTCCAATTGCAAGAATTGACGGATAGGGTTTCGCTCGACCGAAGTTTTTCTCCATGGGCGCACCAAGATTGTTTGTGAAAAGAAGGACGGAAGCATGAGGTTGTGCATCGACTATCGTCAACTCAATAAAGTGACGATAAAGAATAAATATCCGTTGCCACGAATGGACGATTTGTTTGATCAATTAAAGGGAGCCTCGGTGTTTTCAAAGATAGATTTGAGGTCGGGTACTATCGGTTGAGGGTCGAGAATCGGACATACCCAAAACCGCTTTTAGAACGAGGTACGGTCACTACGAATTCTTGGTGATGCCGTTTGGGCTCACTAATGCCCTCGGTGTTTATGGATTTAATGAATAGAATTTTCAGGCCATACTTGGATCGGTTCGTAGTTGTATTTATCGATGACATTTTGGTCTATTCGAGAAATGAAACCGAACATCTTGAACACCGAGGCTAGTGTTGCAAATCTTACGAGATAAGCGATTATACATAAAGTTCAAGAAATGTGAATTTTGGTTGAAAGAGGTTAGCTTTTTGGGGCACGTGATGTCCGATCGGTGTCGTGGTGGACCGAACAAAATTTGACCATAGTCGATTGAAACCACCAAGGAATGTTACCGGTTAGGAGCTTTTTGGGGCTTGCGGTTATTACCGACGATTTGTAAAGGTTTCTCGACGATAGCCACGCCAATGACGGCTTACTCCAAAAGGATGTTAAGTTCGAATGGACGGAGAAATGTCGAAAAGTTTCGATCAACTGAAAGCTTATTTGATGAAGCCCCAATTCTAGTGCAACCGAATCGGGCAAAGAGTTTGTCATTTATAGTGACGCATCCCTACTTGGGTTGGGTTGCGTATTGATGCAAGAAGGGCGAGTTGTGGCCTATGCGTCGAGACAATTAAAGCCACATGAGAAAAATTATCCAACCCATGATCTCGAATTGGTCGCCATCGTATTCGCTTTAAAGATATGGCGACATTACTTATTTGGTGAGAAGTGCCATGTGTATTCGGATCACAAAAGTCTCAAATATTTGATGACTCAAAGAGACTTAAATCTGCGACAAAGACGTTGGCTCGAGCTGTTAAAGGATTATGAGTTGGTCATTGACTATCACCCGGAAAGGCTAATGTGGTTGCGGATGCCTTAAGTCGTAAATCACTATTTGCGCTATGAACGATGAATGTACACTTGTCCGTTTCTACCCGACAATGTGTTAGTAGCTGAATTGAAAGCCAAACCATTATTGATACGTCAAATTCGTGAAGCTCAGAAAGTCGACGATGAGTTGGTTGCAAAACGGGATGAGTGTGTTCCGAACAAGGAATCGAAATTTCAGATTGACGACCATGATTGCTTGACGTTCAAGGGTCGATTATGTATTCCAAGGAATTCGAACTTGTTTCGATGATTTTGAACGAGGCTCACAAGAGTCGAATGTCAATCCACCCGGAGTACGAAAATGTACAACGACCGAAACACCGCTTTTGGTGGCATGGTATGAAATGAGACATTTCCAACCTTGTTTCAAGTGCTTAGTATGTCGCAAGTAAAGGCGAACATCAAGTGCCCACGGGTTTGCTTCAGCCAATCATGATACCTGAATGGAAATGGGAACGAGTCACGATGGATTTTGTATCTGGCTTGCCAGTGTCGGCAAGCAAGAAAGATGCAATTTGGGTCGTCGTTGATAGATTGACTAAGTCGGCTCACTTTATCCCCGTACGTACGGATTTTTCATTGGATAAGCTAGCTGAATTGTATGTTTCTCAGATTGTGAGATTACACGGGGTACCGATTTCTATTGTGTCGGACAGAGATCCAAGATTCACCTCACGATTTTGGAAGAAATTGCAAGAAGCTTTGGGTACCAAGTGCATTTTAGCACCGCTTTTCATCCCCAAACCGATGGTCAATCCGGCGGATAATTCAGATACTTGAGGATATGTTGAGATGTTGCATCCTCGAGTTTAATGGTTCATGGGAACAGTATTTACCCTTGATTGAATTCGCCACAATAATAGTTTTCATCAAGCATTAAGATGGCGCCTTACGAGGCTTTGTATGGTCGTAAATGCCGTACACCATTGTTTTGGACCGAGCTCGGTGAAAGCAAAATTTTCGGTGGATTTGATTAGAGATGCCGAGCAAAAGTTCGAGTAATTCGTGAAAGTTTGAAGGTCGAATCAATCGTCAAGTCGACGCGGATTTAAAACGAAGAGATATTGAGTATCGTGGGAGACAAAGTGTTTCTTAAGGTATCACCGAAAAGATACTCGATTTGGCCGTAAGGGCAAATTGAGTCCGAGATTCATTGGGCCATATGAGATCTCCGAACGAGTCGGCCCAAGAGCGTATAGGTTGCTTTTACCTCCGAACTCGAAAGGATCCACAACGTTTTCCATGTTTCGATGCTTGACGTTACCGATCCGATCCTTCACATGTAATAAACCCTCCGAGATTGAAATTCAAGCCGATATGAGTTATGAAGAAGAACCGATTCGTATCCTAGCTCGTGAAGTGAAGGAGTTGCGAAACAAAAGGGTTCCGTTAGTAAAAGTGTTATGGCTCAAACACGGGATGGAAGAAGCTACTTGGGAACCCGAGAATTCTATGAAAGAGCGTTACCCAAACACATTTACGGTAAGATTTTTGGGACGAAAATTCCTTAAGTGGGGAGAGTTGTGACAGCCCAAAATTGACCCTAGTCGGAAGTGGTTTGAGACCACTAAACCGAGTCACCAAATGTTTGAACGTAATATTTATTGTCTAGAATATGTATTTACGAATGTGTAAAAATTTCAAGCTTCGGTTTAGTCGATTGCATGTGAATTCAGTTAGTAGGACTTGTATGTCACTTTTGAAAAATGATAGGCTAATCTATAAGGACCTAATAGTACATGTAGTCAAAAGGGAGGACTTGCATGTCAAAATCCCCCAAGTGCTAGTGGCCGGCCATGACAAGGAAGCATGGGCAAGACATGTCATGAAACATGTTGGGTGAGTGGTTTATGTTGAAATAAATAAAATAAGGTGCATGAGTAAAAAAAAAAAAGTGTGTGTGTGAAGGCTTTCCTCCCTCCCCATTGCCGCAAGTGAGAAAGAAAAAAAAAAAAAAAAGAAAAGGCTTTGTTCATCTTTTTTTTCCATCCTTTGGCCGAAAATCTCAAGGGAGAAGAAAGGGTCCTTGCTCATGGTTGGTTTGGAATAGGTTGGCCATCCTTGTAGCTAGATTAAGGTATGTTTAATATGGTGCCATGAGATTCATGCATGTTCTTAGTTGCTAGTTTTAGTTCTAATTAGTCCATGATTCAAAACCTTGCTATGTCATGGGGATGATAGTATGAAATGAAAATTTGAGATAAGTAAGGTTAAATTTGATTTGGTAAAATCGGCCATATGGGTGTATATGTTTGTAAAAATATATTTTCTTTGTTAACTCCTTACAATCGGTTGTAGGAGTAATATTGGCTTATAAGGTTGAGTTGATTCATGATGTTGTATGTTAGGATTAAAATACTTGAGACTAGATTAGCTTAATGGTGACCATGCATTCTACCTTGAAGCATTAAACAAAGGTTGGTTGAGATTTTGATATTTTGAACAAAGATAGTTGTGAAATGGGGTGAAAACCATTAAGTTATACACATAAAAATCCAGCAAGAAGATTAAACTACTAAATGTATTCATTTTAGATCAAGACATCAAAGAGGAGAACCAAGCAAAGGCAAAGCGAAGATAATCGAGTAGTAGATTGGGAATCATTTCATCCGATATAAGGTAAGTCATTAAGCACTTATTTGTACTAATTTAAAGGGTCGTAATGTCTAAGTAATGATGCTGAATGGAATGGTAGAATATATATATAAACATGTATGTATGTGGTGATAAAAATATTGAATTGAAAGAAAAGAGGTGAGATGTATTGAATGATCGGTTCGGCACTAAGTGTGCGGGTGTAAACATTTATAATCACAAATTGGCACTAAGTGTGCGGGTTCAAATTATACAGCACTAAGTGTGCAAGTTTGATTATATAGCACTAAGTGTGCGAGTTCGACTATTAAGCACTAAGTGTGCGGGCTTATGGCACATCCTCTAATAAACGTACATGTTCTACGTGCGCGGCCTTACCGAGTCAATCATGGACAGCTGACGAGTAAACACCTTGAGCTCATGAGGAATGGACATTTTATTTATATTTGGAATTTTGGTTTGGTAAGTCTTGATCTATGTGGTGATATTGCTCAAAATAAATGCATGCAATGTCATATGGCGTAATGTATGAAATATCAAGTAGGGCTTGGTATGTGACCAAACCGAAATGCCTAAAGAATTATAGTACCGTTTGGGGTGTGGATGGAGGATTTTAATCCGCCTTAATTATTTTCTTTTATGGTATATTATTACTGAACGGCAATATAATGCTTATGGCTTACTGAGTTATATACTCACCCGGTGTTTGCTTGTCGCCATTTTAGGTTTCTCGGACTCGTCCTTTTTGCGTGCTCGTGATCGTCATTGGAGTCATCACACCGCTATCAACTTTTGGTATCTTTTTGTGTAGTCGGTTTAGGAGAACATTTTGGCATGTATAGGCTAATATGCTTTGTTGAACTTTGGTATGTAAACTTTTAGCCATGCGAAAATGGCATAAATGCTCGGTTGGATTTAGTTCTCCAATGTTAAGTCACAAGTCTTGGTAATTCGATTTCCATGCCTTATGCCATGGTTGATTATTTTGGTATTAAAATGCATGTTATGGCAATAGTGTAGTAGGGAGATGTTGGATAATGATTAGCCTCTGGTATGGCTAGTCATGATCATGATTTGTGACATGTATGATGAATCACTAGTTAGATCAAAGGGAAATCATGAAATAGGCATAGTTGCTTTAGTGACAGGTGCTGGCAGCAGCAGTAACGTGAGATTGAAAAATCACTAAAAATAGTAGGAATGGTATTAAATAGTAAATAAATTATGTAAATGTACCTTGATGAATCTAATTTTATATAGAAGAAACGAAATGGTCATATGAGTTATAAGTTAACAGATATTAAAGTTCTTGTGAAACAGGGCCAGAACGGTTTCTGGATCCCTGTCCCGACTTTGGAAAATCATTGTAAATTAACCAGAGATAATTAGGAGTCATGCCATATATGTGTAGATTCCTCTCTGAGTCTAGTTTCTATAGAAACAAACGGAATCAGTATTGAAGCCCTGTACAGGGATATATCCAATTCGTAATGCTCAAAGGTCAGTGTAGTCGATCCCTGCAACAGGGGAGACTTTAACTAATAAACTGTACCAATTGGCTCGACCAAAATTCTAGAAAAAATATGTAGATGGAAATATGAGTCTAGTTTCATGGAAAATTTGCGAAACTGATTTTCGAGTTGTAAAACTCAAGTTATGAATTTTGGAGCGACTAGTACACAGATTGGCAGCTTGTCTGAAAACTCTCAATAAGTGGGTTGAAGTCTGTTAACACCTCGTGTTCGACTCCGGCGACGGTCTCGGGTTCGGGGTGTTACATACCACATGGCCAAGTCACACGCCCGTGTGTGAGACAGTGTGGAGCATACTGACTTATTTTCAAATTCAACACCAGAGGACACACGGCCGTGTAACATGACCATGTGTCACATAGGACTGAGACACATGCCCGTGTGGATAAAAATAAGCTATTTACCAAGCCATTTTGCCACCTATTTTGCACATACCTATTCAAGCTCAAATGGTACCATTTCAAGACACTAATATGCATCAAAATACCATCAACCAATGTTCAAATCATACTATTTCTTTACCATCAATACCAATTACCAATATGCTACAATTTTCCATCTAGTTTCATACCTAAATTCACATATACAATTCAACTAATTATACCCTTCCAATCATGCATTATCATGTACCAATTCACAAGCATAAAGCTTCCCAAATATCAATCATTTACCATTCAAATTACCTAATATCATTAAGCAGCATAAATCCAACTTCAAGCACACATTATAAGTCAATTACCAAACTCAAAACAAAACCATTTACACATTTATAAACATCGTTAAATTCATCATCACAAGCCAACTCAAGTGGCCAAGATACATTTTCATTACATACCAAAAATGACTCAAGCCTATATGCCATATACCATATATACACACACTTCAAAAGTACCAAAATAGATGTTCGATAGTGCAATGAAGTCCTTGACGATCCCCAGATCCGAGCTAGCTTTGTAGAACTATAAAACATTGAAAATTAAACAAAGTAAGCTATAAAGCTTAGTAAGTTCGTATGTATATGAAATAATCTCAACAATCATTAGCATTTCAAAATGGATAACATAATTAACATTTAAAACATCAATCAATGAGCTAACATAAAGTTTAACTATATCGAACTCATAAGTTCTCAACTTCTTCTAACTCGTTACCTGAATAGTTTTCAGTATATAACTGTACCTAGAGCTGATCATGGGCGGGTGGTTCTACCAACCCGACCAAGGCCCGCCTTAAAAAATAGGAGGGTTTGGATAAAAATATAGGCCCAAAAAATGGGCTTGGGCAAAAAAATAAGGCCCGTTTAGAAAACGGGTCGGGCCTTGGGTAAGAGTTTTTGGCCGGGCTGGCAACTAATCTTACCAATTATTTATTAATATATTTTTTAATTTATTTTTAATCATTTTAAAATTTTAATATAACTATTTTTTTATTATATTGTCAATTTGTGTATTATTTTAAGAATTATTTTAGTATCTTTTTATTTATTTTAATATTTTTTTTTATGTTTTTAAATATATTTGATTTATTATATTTTTAAATTTTTTTATTTAATGAAATAAGCAAAAAAAATTTTAATATGGGTCGGGGCGGGCTGGCACGGGCTTAGCAATTTTATTTCGGGCCAGGATTGGACAAATTTTTAGGCCCATATTTTGGGCCGGACCGGGCCCAGGCCTAGTAGACGGGCCTAAAATTTTGTTTGGACCCGGCCCGACCCGACCCATGATCACCTCTACCTATACCGATACATATCTATTTATCACCAACTCTCTTACCAAATCACTTCGAGCTTATAAATGTTTACGATACAAATACTTCGATTTTTCGATGCCACTATAGTCTTACACATATGTTGCCAAGGCCCTACCGTGGTCTTACATTCACATGCCATAACTCGGTTATGGTCTTATTATCTGATATGCCATAGCCCAGCTATGGTATTATTCAGCAACTCGTCCACTTAAATCGTACATTTAAATTAAGTTCTACACATTTAACTATAAAATAAATACAATCTCAATGCCATCCATCCATTGAATAAATACACATTTAAGTTCAAATATGCGAACTTACCTCGTGTACGGAAATAACAGAACGAACAGACTATTCAATTACTTTGCTTTTTTCCCTATCTAAGTCTGAATTCCTCTTTTCTTGATCTATAAGTAATTAAAATCAGCTTATTTAATCAACTATTCATTCAATTTAGTCCAAAATACACTTTAAAACATATTTACACTTTTGCCCCTCATATTTTACATTTTTCACAATTTAGTCCTTAATTCATGAATTTACAAATTAATGAAATTCCAATTAAACCCATGCTAGTTGAATTACCATTATACCCTAGCAGCCCATTTTTTCATTTATTCCACATTTTAACCACACATTTTTCACATTTCACAATTTAATCCCTATGTTGCATTTTCACTAAAAATCACTTAACAAAACTTGTTTAACTAACATCAAATATTCATAATCTAGCATTAAACATCAAAATACTCATATATTCATAATGGAAACACTCAAAATCTTTAACATTTTTGCAAATTAGTCCCTGGGTTAGCTAATACTAGCTGTAACGATCTCAAAAACATAGAAATCATTAAAAAAGTGAAAAAAATCATACCTTAATTGAAGAAAACAAGCTTGAAAAAATTCAAGCCCTAAAATGGCTTCTCCTCAAGTTAATAATTGGCTAAGAACGATGATACAAAACAATTGTTTTGTTTTGTTTTATTTATTTTATCTTTAATATACTAATTACCTATTTACCCTTAATTAAAAACCATTAAAATGCATGATAATATGTCCATAAAAGTCCACTTACACTAGGTATGGTCTAATTACAGCATAAAGGTCTTTACTTTAAGGTTCTATAGCTATTTAATACCTTTAACTAATAGAACACTGCTTTTGCACTTTACGCGATTTAATCCTTTTTCTCAAATTGACCATTTAAACGATAAAATTTCTCCACGAAATTTTCACACATACATGTTATCCTACTGTAAACATTAAAATAATAATAAAATAAATATTTTGACTTCAGATTTGTGGTTCAAAAATACTATTTCGATTTGACTAAAAACGGGCTGTTACAGACACAACCTTGAATGAGCACCAAAGGAACATACTGTCATCGGTGTCGCGACACAGTTGTGACAAGGGAACTAAAGGCAACAAGGGTGTTTTAGTCCACACAACTCCTATTAATGATATTTAGTCACTTGTATTAAGTCTAAATGAGTCATTTAACATGACTCCTATAAATAAGACTACTCAGAACTCAACAGGGGACTTCTTCCTCTTCATTTAAGTTTCAATTCATAGATTAGGTTTTTACCTTGGAAATTTTGTTTTTATTATTTTACAGTTCTTGTTTAATTATTCATTTTCTTAATTTGAATTGTGAATCATTCAACTATTGCTACAAGTTTCGAGTTTTAGACTTCATCAATATTCAAAATCTCTTTTCTCTCTTTCTCTCTCTCTCTCTCTCTCTCTCTCTCTCTCTCACTCTCTCTCTTTTCTTATGATATTTTATTAATGTTTCAATTCAAGTTCAAGATTATGCTAATTAGATTTATGTTAATTATATTCAATTTCGAAGGAGAGTAACTAGCGAATATGGGAATAGTTAACAATTATTTAGGGTTTCTTGTCGAATCAATTGGCTCGGGTTGAAAGAGATTAAACTCTAGGCTTGACAACCCTAGGAAGTCATTTAGGCAAATGAGGTAGAGCGAATAGTCTACCGAACACCACTTGGCTTGTCCTAATCTAAACTATGAGGTTGAGAGATAAGTAGTTCTTACCGACTAGTTAGGTTAGTTAGAGGCCAAGAGGTAATAACTAGGTTAACTACTAGCTGACCAAATAGAACCCTAAGTTAGAAGTTAGCTATGAACACTGAAATGAGTTAGTCTTCTGTTTTTATCCTTGATAGATTTACAATCACTTATTTCTGTTATTTAATGTTCTTTACATGTTTTATTTTCATCCATCTATTCATAAGATTTATCGTAATAAGGTTTTAATTCACTACTGCTTAGACTTGTTATCATAGAGATTAATCACTAGTTTAATCAAGCCTCCTTTGGGTACGATCCTCGAAATACTTTCGTGTTCCGTTGTAACAATCTATATCACAACCTGACCTGTATACTTATGGATATCACCTAATTCCATAAATTTTGTAGTAGTATTTTTCACTCTCGACTTAAGCATGTCAAGAGGCGGTCAAGTTGTTGGCGCTATTGCCCAGAAGGCTTCGGCATTAGATTAGTCTTTAGCTTTTGCATATTAATAGGATAAGTAGGAAGTCTTAGAACTATAGATACGATTCCAATTTTCATTAACTTATTTCTCTTTTTCTCTGTGGATTGCATTGTATGACTCGAATTAGGGGCACCCCTATATAGCCAGCATCAAATCCAGAGAGAATCATTTGTTGTAACCGTAGACAGTAGCAACAACAACAAAAAATGCAAAATGACCCACCACGTGATAACTCGTTATACAAAGAACCACTAAAGCAACAACCACCACCAGAACCACCTTTGCCAATAGAGCCTCCCATGACTCGCGAAGAACATACACTACGAGATTACGCACTACCAAATTTGGATGTTGTGCAAGGCAGTATCGAAAGGTCGATAATAAATGCAAACAACTTTGAGATTAAAATGGCCATGATTTAGATAATTTAGACTAATCTGCAGTTCAGAGTGATAATGACATTGTCATGTCGTTCCATTCTTTTCATGATGTGTAAGGCACTGCCTGTGAAGGCAAATAAATGTGCGGTAGCTGAATTGAGATGTAAGGTGGTTTTCCTTGAGTAATTGAATTAATTAATTCTTCTGTTAAAAAATGGCTAAATAAGGCTTATAGGCCGATTTTGAAATTTATTTAGGCTTTTAGGTCGATTTTAAAATTGTTTCTTTAGTCAGATGGCTTTCCTTTTAAGTTGCAATTTTTTATTTTTTTTAATATAAAAACTTTCTTTAGTTAGATGGTTAAATTTTGGTGGTTTTGTCCTTGAGTCCCAAGTTCGATTCCTTTCCCACTCATGTTTATATTTTTTATTTCATGTTGTTTTAAGCTTCTTCTTCTTCTTTTTTTAATGAATGTTTTTAATATATTAGCTTCTTTAGTTAAATGGTTAAATAATAATGATTTTATCCTTGGGAGACCAGGTTCAATTCCTTTTCTAAACACATTTGTAATTTTTATTTCATACTATTTCAAGTTTTTAATTTTAATTAATAAATATACTGTTTCAATTTTTTATTTTAATTCATCTCTTTAATAATAACTCTTTTATTCATAAAATCAAATAATTATTATAAATATGATTAATTTTAGTAAATTAGTAAATATTTTTGTATGTGTATTTAAAATATTTCACATATAAACATACTTGATATTTCAAATAACTAATTGAAATATTTCACATATAAAATATTTGAAATATCATACTCATAATGTAGATGAAAAACAATAATATTTGAAATATTTTACATATAAAAACAAGGGAATTGAAATGGGGTCTGAAGGATGAAATAATTATTATTTAACCATTTAACTAAGAAAGCTAAAAAAAAGAAGCTTAAAATAACATGAAATAAAGAATATAATTGTGAGTGGGAGAGGGATCAAACCTAAGACTTAGAGGATAAAACCACCAACATTTAACCATCCAATCATAGAAATTAATTAAATAAAAAAAAGTCAAAAATTGCAACTTAAAGGAAAAACGCCTCTAGCTAAGCAAGCTTTCCTAATACGTGTACAGAAAGCTCGTGTAGCTGGACACGCTTTCTAGAAAGCTCGCCTAGCTGGACGAACTTTCCCTCCAAATTGACTTATTTCTTAAAATAATTTTAAAATCGACCTAAAAACCTAAATAATTTTCAAAATCGACCTATATGCCTTATTTAACTATATATATATATATATTAGTTTATATACACGAATGTTATAATTATGATTTTTTTTATAGCTATGAGTAATATTAAATTATTCTATCCTTTCGGGAATATTTTTAAAACATTTTTAATTATATCTTTTTAAACTAAAAATTGTTTTGATAGAAATATTTCGAATATTAATATTTTAAATTTTAGTTATTGTAAAACGTAAAAGAAAAAAATCCTTTAAATGCATACAAAGCTAAAAATTAATAAATGATTCTGTACATTTCAATTAAACATTTTGTATTTTTAAATAAAATTTTAATTCATTATATCTTCAATCAAGTTTTCTCTGCCATATTTGTTGAATAAAATTTCCTTGAATCCAGTTGCCAGAAGATTCACCGACCATGTTATTACTGATTAACGAATAAAATATTTCAATAAAAAAATCGTAAAAATATAAATATTTAAAATCGAGAAAGAAAAAGATTTATAATAGAACATACCTTAAACCTTAAACTTCAACTGATCTGAGCTTATTTTGCAGGAATTCTTTTTATAGAGGAATTATGAATTCAACAATGGAATGTTTCTGACTATCTTCCATAAATTTTACAAGCTGCAATTTAGAAGGGTTTGTAATTCTGTATGCTATTTTTTCCATGCAGTTAAATGGTTTTGTAATTTTCTTTGCGTAAAAAATTAAGTAGTTTAACAAAATTACGGGTATTTAGTGCTGGTAGTCTTATGGCCTCCTTTTATTATTAAAAACAATCCCAACTATTTCCCTATTTCAAAATTGTAAACTTGTTTCATGGAGTAATTACAGTAAAACAGTTGTAGCAAATCTTTAGACAAGCTTGATGCAAAATATAATAACTCTTCACGGCAAGGTTCATGTAGTTAAATATGCTTTATAAATCCGATAACATTATTTTTGTTTAAAGGATTTCTATTCTTATGTAGCATTTAAAAACTTGACTGCAAAAAACATGTTGCAAAAGGTCCTCAAGTTCTAGTAGTTGTACTGCCTGTGCCTTCAATTCACGCTCTTCCACATTTTGGGCGTTGACTTGGAACTTTCATGATCAAAGATTGAAACCTTTTTTCCTTTTTTTATTTGATGCATGATTATTGCAGATTCTAAAGTTTTTTATTTCATGCTTTTCTCAAAAAAATTTATTTATTTGTAGTTTTGATTCAAAGCTAACTACAAGTTTATTTATTTATAGTAAATTAAGAGATGGTCCATATCTATTTTGTAAAAGGCCATTTTGGCATTGAGCTCTGTTTTGTTTATGTTATAGCCACGGAAACTGGGTCTTGTAAGTGCATGGAGCTCTTTACAGAGGCAAAGGTCGTGAAACTGAGGAGCCACCTTGAGAAATACCTAGTGGCCGACGATGATCAAGAAACCGTCCATCAAAGCCAAAACAGCTCAGGGAAAACAGCTAGGTGGTTGGTCGAGCTTGTCCCTGATAAACCATACGTTATCCGCCTCAAAAGCTGCCATGGGAAGTACCTGGCAGCCACTGATATTCCTTTTCTTTTAGGCATGACGGGTAAAATGGTGCTACAAACGGTGCCCGACAAGATGGATTGGAAACTCCAGTGGAAGCCTATAAGAGAAGGGTTCAAAATCAAGCTTAAGAGCTGGTGCGGGAAATTTTTACGTGCAAACGGGGGGACGCCGCCATGGAGGAACTCCATCACTCACGGTGAATCTCGTACTGGAGCTACGAATAAATGGGTATTATGGGATGTGGAGATAGGAGAGTACTCCGAGTCTTTGAGCTATTCTCGTGTGTTTATGGAGTATTTGTTGTCAATTTCGAGCTTTTTTCCGGAGTCTGAAGAAGTTTTGGAGGCTTTTAGCGATGATAGCTTAGCTTCAAGCCCTCCGTCACCGGTTTCAGTCGTGTCCTCGTTGAAGTCCCCAAGGTCTTCTGTGGTTCCAACAGGGTCGCGGGAGTCAGGCAAATTGGTACTACGATTTAACTCTTTTTTCTTAATTAAATAGTAACCTTGTTGGTTTTAGCTTCTTATTCCATCTTAATATAAAATCAAATTACTTGATTATCTATACTAAAACAGAAATAGTATTGATTGATTCGGAGAATTTAACAAAATGTTCAAATAAAAATATTGAAATAGATACAAAATTTAAATTATGCACTATAGTATAAATTCTTAATGAATAAGATAATAAATTAAATTAAATCTTAGTGTCTATTTTAGTAATGTGTCATCATGTATGGTCAGGGTAATCATTTGCAATTATTTATAGTAAGAGTATTATTTGTTATACATGTTTTAGTATATGAATTAACAATAAATTAATTCAATTGATAATATTTAAACACTTATAATTTATTTTTAACAAAGTGAAGGAAAATTTTTCACTTATTTTAAAGAGTCTTATTTTTTACAAGAGTTATTATTATCTTTTTAATTTCAAGTTTAAATTTGTACCAACTATTCTTTATTTTATAATACATACATAATAAATAATTTTTTCTCATGTTATTACACTAATAACCAAATGACACAAAACCTTTAAATTATTTGTTAAGTTAATTTATAAATTATCTCTAACAATTATACACCATCAGTAATCATTTATGTTCTTATTACAGTCAAGTGATTTTTATTTAGATTCACCACCGAAATCAAAAGGTAGGACTATATGTTACCATGTAGCAGATGAAACTGGCGAGGTTGACGATGAGGCAATGGAAGGGCACTCTTTTAGTTTCAAGGGTAACGGTGTAGATGAACTAACTCACAAATTGAAACAAGAGACCGGGCTTGAGGATGTTGTGGTGTGTGCTCGCAGTCCTTTGAATGGGGAGCTTTTTCCTCTTTGTTTGCGGCTTCCTCCCAACAATCTTGATATGCATGTAGTTGTAGTTCCATTAGCATCAAAAAGATGAGACTTCTCTCTGAGTTGCTCTAATTTTTCCTGTTTACTCTTGGCAATACACAATACATCTTAAGCTTAATGATATGCATAGTGAATCATCTCTGTAACATTTGGTTATAGATTTTAAAGTTTCTAATAAATATGAAATTGAGATAAATTTTGTATTAGGACACTGAGGCTTCGTTTGGATGGGCGATTGACTGCGGTGCGGTGCGTTTAACTTACTTTTTGTCTCACGCTACAGTATCACTACAGTATCTAATCTCACCGCCACCGCTGTTTTTACACTAACCGCAGCTAAACGCACCGCCCATCCAAACTCACCCTGAGTTTGGGAGAGGTTGTGGTTGGATTTGTTTCAACCAAGACGACTACAATACATCCCACAACATTATTTTACTTGGGAGTTTTTAATTGTGTTATTGTATTATTAAATTATTAATTTACAGAAAAAATTGTTGTTATATATTTATAAATGGTTGTACAAATTTATTTTGGAATTAATTTTTAAATGGTTTTATTAATTTTAATTTTATTAATTTTAATTTAATGTTTTTTATAAATTTGAATAATGTTTTACAAATTTATACTTTTTTAAATTAAATTTTAAAAATGTGTTTTTTATAATTTTAAAATAATTAAGTTTGAAATAAATGAACGTGGACAACTGTTTGTCTAGGTTCATTCTAATAAAAATTCAAATATCTTTTTGTAGTTTTAAAAAATTAAATTTTTTATTTTTGCTCATATGGTAGTTGACGTGGCATTGCCATACCAACAACTGCCACTAGCATAAAGTATCACATCAACGTTGTTAACATCACATCAACGTTGTTAACAATCAAAGACAAAAAAATATTGGTCAAATAATTTAATTGATGTAATTTGAAATTTAAAAATTTGAAAAGGTAATAATCTTTTTCATAAGGACTTATATACCATTTTAACTTTTATATATAAAGCTACGAAGTAAATAAGACAATATTAAGTGTCATCGTAATTTGTAACATTTGGCATTATAATTATGTGCACTTGTATATTTAATTAGAGTAATATGTTTGCAAGTTAACTGGCCAAACAAAAATTTTTGACATATAAATAATACTTAATATTGGTAATATATGACAAATTTACTTTGATTAACGTTAATATATTGGCAATATTTTGTTTATGGATTTGAAATTGCTTTTTGGAATTGTCAAGTAACTGTACATTTTTGTTTCATAATTTTTTTGGCGGAATGTAGGAGAGAGTTTGGTCCAACACTCGTCTGTTTGTTTGAAACAAGGATTAGTGGCAGTAGAGTTGAAGGAATCGTTGCAAAATTAGATTTTCCTAATTCTTTTCGAATTGAAGCTAATGGCTTTGCAGGAGGGATTTGAGTCCTCTGGAGTGATGATATTATGGTGGATAATTTGAGTTTACATCCGCATGTGATTCACATGAAGGTTAGGAGCAAGCAAGGCAACACTAGTTTTCTTTGTTCTGCAATTTATGCCAGCCCGTATCCTGTGTTAAGACGTAAATTGTGGTTTTATTTGGAGAAATTGACACAGTCAATTGTCAAACCTTAGGTTTTAGCTGGCGATTTCAATGCGATATTGGATGGTTTAGAAAGGGTTGGGGTAGTACTTCTTCACGTTTTGGCTGTAGATGGTTTCAGTCATTCGTTTTTTAGAGTGGTCTATGTGACTTGGGGTTTAGTGGTCCACGATTTATTTGGAACAGAGGAAATTTATCACAACGCCTGGATAAGGCTATCTGTAATTCGGCTTGGGTTTCGTTTACGCCTAGTTGTTCGGTGTGTAATTATTCATCGTCTAAAATCAGATTATTGTCTAATTTTGCTTTCACATCGTCCTGTGCATAACGAAGGTAATAGGCCGTTTCGTTGTTTAGCAAGTTGGATGTTGCATTATGAATTCAAATCTCTTGTCAAATATCATTGGAAGAATGATTTGGACGTGGGCTTGAATTTATAACATTTTCAGCAATTAGTTTAGTTGTGGAATAAAAGGGTTTATGGCAACATTTTTGTGCAAAAAAAGAAGCTAGTGCCTGAACTGGAACGAGTGCAAAAAGTGCAGGATTTGAGATTTTCAACGTAATTTTGAGCTCGTGAATTAGAACTACGTTAAGAGGTTGATGAATGTTTGAAACACAAAGAGTTGTTATGGTTTCAAAAGTCAATATCAAAGTGGCTTGCAAGTGGTGATTGGAATACGAAGTACTTCCATAATCGTACCATAGCTAATGTTGAGAAATGTGCTTATATTGTAGTAAACATGTAATTGTTTTCTATTTATTTGAACGATGAATAAATAAATAAAGTTAATTTCACATTTCACTATTATGTCTTTTGTATTTTTTGTCTTTTATATTTAGCATGCATAGCAAAATTGTGACAAACAAATATTAGCTCATTGATTGTCTAAAGTTCAAACTAAAGATAATTGGCATTGTAAAGAACGTTTGTATTGCAAAAATGGCAACTTACTTCAGTAGATAATCTAGATGAGTTCGTAATCAAGTAAAAGAATCAAAATGATCATTTTATTCAAATATTGAGAAGGATTATTATGTCGTCTACAATTCCAATTGGGGAGATGGTTAGTCTTGGCTATCGGAGCAGTTGACTGCACGAGTGGAGACATAGACTTATTCATTGGTAGAATGATACATTGGACTAGGCCCAAAATGAATTAATTCTGAATCTGTTTGTGAATTAATTCACTTGTGACGTTCATGTTGTGATTTAGGTATCCTGAGTTAGTCACTAACCATGAGTTTGCAACTCCTGTGATTTGATATAAGTGGAGGCTTATGCTCTAAAGATAATCGAGCCCATAGCTGGTATGTTAGGTACATGACTTGTGTATGACATGGCTTTACTAGCAACAATGGAATTCATAGCTCAATTAAAGAGTTAATGATATCCTCTCATTGTCATTGTCTAGATTGATAAATATGGAACGTGGCCACGGGTTGTTTATTCTCGAACGAGCAATTTATCACAGTCATTTGTTGATAGTGATCATATTAATTATTAAGAAGACATAATGGTGAAAATGAGATAAAATAGGATTGTATTGAGTGAACGTGTAACACCCTTAACCCGTATCTGTCGCCGGACTAGGATTATAAGGCATTACCAAACATATCGGAACATTTTATAACCAATTCACAAATATCATCCACACATCATGGTATCATAGTCAAACATCATCATAAAGTCCCTTTCTTAGGTCAACGAGACCTTAAACATGCATTAGGAAGGGGTTGAGACTAATCCGAGCACATACAAAATTTCTCAAAACTAGACAATTTTTTAAAGTTATAAAGGTCACACACCCCTGTGAACAGGCCATGTGCCTCACACGGCATTAGACACGCCCGTATGTCTAGGCCATGGCGAAACAGGGAATACATTCTGACTTATCCACACGGCCACAAGACACTTCCCTGTGCCAGGCCATGTGAAAATTAGGGAGGCTACTGACTTGGCCACACGGCCTAGCACACGCCTGTGTGGTTTGCCCAAGCTCACTTCGAAGTAGCCCTCGAGCGACACAACAGAGACACACATCCGTGTCCCTGCCCATGTAGGCAAAAATAGGCCATTTATACGGCCAATATACCACCCATTTTGGGTCCTCCCTACAAGCATCAATTGCACCATAATATCAACCAATTTCAATCACAAAACATTCATCATTCATGTCATATAATCACTGTAGACACTCAATTTTGCCTGGGCCCAGAAATAAGTCCAAAAAATAAAAATAAAAATAAAAATAAAAATAAAACAAAGTCCAAGTCCAGTACAAAATTATAAACATATAATTTGGCCCAATCGAAATGGCCCATTACTTGAAAAGATTTAAGGTCCATCTATAAGCTTGACTTATATGGAAATATAATCTTTAAGGATATGCAATCTTAGATATGATATGCAATCTTAGATATGATACAATCTTAGATATGATATGCAATCTTAGATATGATATGCAATATTGAAGATATGATCTTGTAATCTTGGAGATTTAATTTGTAGATATCCTTTAATCTTAACCGTTGATGTAATTGATTTGTACCGTTGGAATTGAGGAGGCTCAACTATAAATAGAGGCCTCTCCCTTCATTGTAAATCACTTGAGTTTTGGGAAGCTGTAACACCCCAAACCCGTGACCATCACTGGATTTGAACACGTGGTGTTACCGGGCTTACTTCCCTTTTTTTTCTCTCTTGACAATAATTGATTTCAGTTCCGGGCAGGCTAGCTAACTGCATCACTGTCACCTTAAAAATCATATCTCGAGTTCCAGAACTCGAAAATCAGTTCCGTAAATTTTCCCTGAAACTAGACTCATATATCCATCCCTGGATTTATTTCTAAAATTTTTGGTCTGGCCAATTGGTACAGTTTATTAGTTAAAGTCACCCATATTACAGGGGTCGACTACACTGACCTTCGCGCGTTACAACTTGAATATCTCTCTGTACAGGGCTTTAATACTGGTTCCGTTTGTTTCTAAAGAAACTAGACTCAAAATGGAATCTGCACATATAAGGCATGACGTCTAATTCTTTCTGGATAATTTATAGTAAATTTTAAAAGTCGCGACAGGGGACCCAGAAACCGTTCTGGCCCTGTCTCACAAGAACTCTAATATCTCTCAGTATACTGCTCATATGGTCGTTTCGTTTCGTCCATATAAAAATAGATTCATCAAGGTTAAATTTCATAATTTATTCACTATTTAATTCTACTTCTACTATTTTTAGTGATTTTTAAATCTCATCTCACTGCTGCTGTCAGCAACAGTTACTGCAGTAGACTATGCCAATTTCATGAATCTTTCCTTGGCCTTACTAATCATCCATCATACATGACACAATTTATGGCCACCTTATCAAAATTAAAGTTTCTAAGACTCGTGGCTATAGGTTCTAGCATCCCACTCGGCGACCACATAGGCCATTTTCACATGGCTTAAAGTTTACAACCCACAATTCAACAAAATATAATAGCCTATACATGCCAATTGTTCTCCTAGTTCAACTACGAAGACAATACCAAAAGGTTTTCAGCGGTGTGATGACTTCAACGACGGTTCCGAGCACGCGACAACACGAGTCCAAGAGACCTAAAATGGGTGACAAGAAAACACCGAGTGAGTTTATAATTCAGTAAGTCATAAGCATTCATCAACCAACCATTAATAAAATTATCACAACATGAAACGATAAACGAGGCTAGGTACTCCATCCATATCGAAACTATGCCATAATTCCTCGGACCTTTCGGTTCAATCTCATACCAAGCCATACATCCACATTTCATATTCTATACAATAAGATATTTGAGGCATTTTCACACACCAACTCATTTTCACCACAATCATACAAATGCAATCATCACATAGATTTAAAGCTTACCAAGCTCAACCCCGAGCATGAACATATTGCCTATTCGTCATGAGCTCAAGGTACTTACCTGATCCGCTGTCCGGGATTAACTCGATAATGTCGCACACTCAGTGCCAATTGTAATGCAAGAGCATATAGTGAATCCGCACACTTAGTGCTATATATTTTCAGCTCGCACACTTAGTGCTATATAATTTTCAGCTCGCACACTTAGTGCTATATATTTTCAGCTCGCACACTTAGTGTTTGTATAATCAAACTCGCACACTTAGTGCTGTACAATTTAAACCCTCACACTTAGTGCCAATCTTGTCACCGTGTCCATTTATACCCGCACACTTAGTGCCGAGACCAATACTTTATGCAATTTACCACCTTTATACATTCAACGATGGCATCATTCCATACACATACATTTCCATTTACACATCAATTCATTAAACACAATTGCATATATATTATGATCATTTAAATCAATACCAAATATATGCTTAATGACTTACCTCGGCGTTGTCGCACGTCTTCAACGACTATTCAATTACTTTTTCTTTTCCCTTGTCCAACTTGATCCTTTGAGCTCTTGAGCTAAATCAAACAAATTTACTTCCCAATCAAACACACACATACGGCAACCATATATTGTTTTAACACATTCGGTCACTTGGCGACCCATTTAACTTTTAAGCATTCATTTCAAATTTTAGTTAAACAATGCCGAATGCTATTAGCTACTAATGCCACACACACATATGCATAAAATTTAATCATACATGACCCATAGCTCATTTGGTCATTCATCTCTCAAACTTACAAGCTTCATACCACACTTCCTTGGCGAATACATATATAAGCACAATTTAGCATTTTCATTTACTTAATATTTCATACCTATCATGCTAGCGAATATTGTTTAATCAAGTTCAACATCCTCATATACGGCATTAGCATCCAAACAACCTATATGAACATTTAACTAATTCAAGCTTCACCCATCCACACTCATTCATTTAACATAAAGAAAATATATCAACCTCTTCACTATCAACCATGGCCGAATGCTTCATGGGTTTAAGGTAGATTCAAGAAAGAACCTCATAATTATTAAGATGTAAGCAACTACCCTTGTTCATCTAGATTTAGTATGAACAACAACTATCACCATTATTAATCACCATAGCGAAAACCTCACCCTCATGGCCGAATGTACCAAACATTTCCTAACTAAACTTTCACAAATTTTAACCTCATATCGATCTCAACTTGTTCAATACAACATGAAACAATCCTTCTCCTAACCTCTTGATACACGGCTTGATGTTCAAACCCCCATGAAAGTTTGATTTTCATGACATTACCAAAATGCATTATGACAATTAGCTCAACAAACTCAAGAAGTTAAAGCCAACATCTCAAAGCTTACCTCCAACTAGAAGAAGGGTTGCGAATTTGCTTAATGAAAAGCTCTCCAATTCTTTCCTTTGGTTCACGGCAAGAAGAACAAAGCATAACCAAATTCCCTTTTTTTTCTTTCTTTGGTTAGTCACGGCAATGGGGCATCCACACACTTTTTTTTGTCAACATTTTCTTTAATGCTAGCACATTATTTTATTGCTTCATACATCACTCACTAACCAAACATGTTGGGAGCATGTTTCCTTTGCCCATCAACACCCACCTTGGCCGGCCACTATAGTCAAATTTGGGAAATTTGACATGCAAGGACAACATTTCCTAGTATGCATCAATAGGCCACTTCAACATTTGCCTATCTCATTTCTAAGTTTTCTCACACAAGTCCTTTCTAGTGAAATTCACCTTTATAACACTAAATCAAATCATCAAAAATGTCACACACAATTTAACACATATCATAGGCATCACAATAAATTTTAAATTATTTTTATGCCTCGGTTTTGTGGTCCCGAAACCACATCCCGTCTAGGGTCAATTTTGGGCTGTCACAACTCTCCCCACTTAAGAAATTTTCGTCCCGAAAATCTTACCGTAAATAGGCTCGGTATCGCTCTTTCATAGAGTCCTCAAGTTCCCAAGTGGCTTCTTCAATTCCGTGTTTATGCCACAACACCTTCACTAACGGGATTTTCTTATTGCGCAACTCTTTTACTTCACGCATCATAATGCGAACCGGTTCCTCTTCATAGCTCAAATTAGGCTGAATCTCAATCTCGGGCAGGCGATTACGTGCGATGGATCGGACCTATATCATCGAAGCATCGAAACATGGAAAACGTTGTGAATCTTTTCGAGCTCGGGGTAAAATTAATCGATGCGCATCGCCCAACTCGTTCGAGATACTTCATACGGACCGATGAGCGTCGGACTCAATTTGCCCTTACGGCCAAATCTAAGCACTTTCTTCGGTGAGACTTTGAGAAATACCTTGTCTCCAACCCGATATTCAATATCTTTTCTTTTCAAATCCGCATACGACTTTTGGCGATCCAAGCGACTTTCAAACTTTCACGAATTACTCGAACTTTTGCTCGGCATCCTTAACCAAATCAACCGAAGATTTTTCCTTCACTAAGTTCAGTCCAGAATAATGGGGTACGACATTTACGACCGTATAAAGCCTCGTAAGGCGCCATCTTGATACTTGATTGAAAGCTATTGTTGTAAGCGAATTCAACCAAAGGTAAATACCGTTCCCATGCACCACTAAACTCAAGGATGCAACATCTCAACATATCCTCGAGTATTTGAATTATCCGTTCAGATTGACCATCGGTTTGGGGGTGAAAAGCAGTGCTAAAATGCAGCTTGGTACCCAAAGCCTCTTGCAATTTCTTCCAAAATCGCGATGTAAATCTTGGGTCTCTATCCGACACGATAGAAATAGGCACCTCATGCAATCGAATAATTTGGGAGACGTATAATTCGCCAATTTATCAGCGAAAAATCCGTGCGACAGAATAAAATGAGCAGACTTGGTCGATCTATCAACAATGACCCGATCGCATCCTTCTTACTTGCGACAAAGGCGGTCCGGATACAAAGTCCATGGTGACTCGATCCCATTTCCACTCGGGTATCGTGATCGGCTGAAGTAATCCCGATGGCACTTGATGTTTCGCTTTCACTTGTTGACATATTAAACATCTCGAAACAAAGTCAGAGATGTCTCGTTTCATACCATGCCACCAAAACCGACGTTTCAGGTCATTGTACATTTTAGTACTACCCGGGTGGATTGACATTCGACTACTGTGAGCCTCGTTCAAAATCATCGAAACAAGTTCCGAATTCCTTGGAATACATAATCGACCCTTGAACGTCAAGCAATCATGGTCGTCAATCTGAAATTCCGATTCCTCATTCGAAACACATTCGGCTCGCTTAGCGACCAATTCGGCGTCGACCTTCTAAGATTCGAGTACTTGATGAATCAATAACGGTTTGGTCTCTAATTCGACTACTAGCACCTCATCGGGTGAAGCGGATAGATGAGCATCCATCGCTCTCAAAGCAAAGCGATTGCCTTGCGACTTAAGGCATCGGCCACCACGTTGGCCTTTCCGGTGATAATCAATGATGAGTTCATAGTCTTTCAACAACTCAAGCCAACGTCTTTGTCGCAGGTTTAAATCTCTCTGAGTCATCAAATATTTTAGACTCTTGTGGTGCGAATAAATGTGACACCTTTCTCCAAACAAGTAATGCCGCCATATCTTCAAGGCGAACACTATGGTCGCTAGTTCAAGGTCATGGGTCGGATAGTTTCTCTCATGCGGCTTTAGTTGTCTCGACGCGTAAGCCACAACTCGACCTTCTTGCATCAACACACAACCTAACCCAAGCAAGGATGCGTCCATCAGATATGACAAACTCTTTACGGACTCATTTGTACTAGTCTTGGGGCCTCGGTTAAACAGGTTTTTAGTCGATCGAAACTTTCTTGACAGCGTTCCGACCACTCGAACTTAACATCTTTTTGAAGTAGTTTTGTCATCGGTGCAGCTATCATCGAAAAACCTTTCACAAATCGTCGATAGTATCCGGCAAGCCCCAAAAAGCTCCTAACCTCGGTAACATTCCTTGGAGGTTTCCAATTGACTATGGCCGAAATTTTGTTCGGGTCCACCCTGACACCCGATGCGGACACTACGTGCCCCAAAAAGCTAACCTCTTTCAACCAAAATTCACATTTACTGAACTTTGCGTATAACTGCTTATCTCGTAAGATTTGCAACACTAGCCTCGGTGTTCAAAGATGTTCATTTCATCTCGAATAGACCAAAATGTCATCGATAAATACAACTACGAACCGATCCAAGTATGGCCTGAAAATTCTATTCATTAAATCCATAAACACCGCAGGGGCATTAGTGAGCCCAAACGGCATCACCAAGAATTCGTAGTGACCGTACCTCGTCCTAAAAGCAGTCTTGGGCATGTCCGATTCTCGAACCCTCAACTGATAGTACCCCGACCTCAAATCTATCTTTGAAAACACCGAGGCTCCTTTAATTGATCAAACAAATCGTCAATTCGTGGCAAGCGGATATTTGTTCTTTATCGTCACTTTATTCAAGCGGCGATAGTCGATGCACAATCTCATAGTTCCATCCTTCTTCTTCACAAACAATACTGGTGCGCCCTATGGAGAAAAACTCGGTCGAGCGAAACCTCTATCCGTCAATTCTTGCAATTGAACCTTCAATTCCTTTAATTCCGTTAATGCCATACGATACGGGGCTATTGAGATCGGCGTAGTACCGGTACAACCGATGCGAATTCCACTTCTCGAACCGGTGGCAATCCGGTAACTCCTCGGAAAAACATCTGAATACTCACAAACCATGGTACCGATTCGAGTTTCTTTTCCATCTCTTTACTTTCAAACACATACGCAAGGTATGTTTCACACCCTTTTCACATATCTCCGAGCGGTCATAGAAAATATTATCGCCGGCACTCCTTTTAAATCAAGAGACTCGACTCGGACTACCTCGTTATTTGCACTCCTCAAATCAATGGTTTTCCTTTGCGGTCCACCTTTGCATCATGTACGGTCACCAATCCATACCAAGAATAAGATCGAATTCATCAAATGGTAGAAGCATTAGATCGGTAGGAAAGCAGATTCTCGAATTATTAGGGGCATCTCTTGCACACTTTATCAACTAGTACGTATTGACCCAAAGGGTTTGACACTCGAATTACGAATTGAGAGACTCAACGGTAGAGTCTTCTTTGGATGCTAAGGTTTCACATACATATGAATGAGTAGAGCGGGGTCAATCAATGCAATCACACTAGTATCAAAGAGAGTAAAAGTACCGATGATGACGTCGGGGAGGATGCCTCCTCTCGTGCTTGTGGATGGCATATGCTCTAGCAGAGCACGGGTCTCGGATCGGACAGCCAGTATTAGAGGCTCCTCTCGATTACCACTCCTACCTCCGAGAGATTCTCGGGGCCTACCTCCACCGTCGTTCCACTAGGTCTTGCACCTTGCGTCTTATTCCTCTCATCTAGCTCGTGCAATCTCTAATGAGGTGGTCCTTGAACCGCATCCATAATGAGCCCTATTAATGAGACTTACCCCAACATTCACCTAGGTGTCGTCTTCCACATTGGGGGCATTCGGTCTCTCTTGACGATTATTGCCCACACTAGCTACCAAGTAGCTCGGGAGTCCGTCAATGGTCGGGCTCTAATGGAAATTCCGCATGATCGTCCTCGACTTCTGGTGTCCTCCCCGAACCTCTTTACAATTGAAAGCGGAGCTTTACTCGTCGATCTTTTACGGTAATCTCTTGCTTCAATTCAGCCTTCTTCTTCTCCTTCCCAAGTTCTTCCGCCTTGCGAGCTCATTCGACTAGTGTCACGAACTCCTTTATCTCCAAAATTCCCACTAGTAACTTTAACTCTTCATTCAATCCTTTTTCAAATCTTTTGCACATCGCAACCTCATCACCACACAGTCCGAGCATACCGACTAAGTCTTACGAACTCATGCTCAGATTCAGATCTGATCATACGGCCTTGCTTGAGTTCCAAGAATTCCTTACGCTTCGATCTATGAATCGTTGACTAATGTATTTCTTTCAAAATTCGGATTGAAAGAAATCCCAAGTAACTCGTTCATTTGGGACTATGGAAATTAAAGTCCTCCACCAATAGTAAGTCGAGTCTCATAACAAGGATATAGCACACTTAAGACATTCATCGGTGTGCATGACAGTTCATCTAACACTCGAATGGTGTTATCGAGCGAATCGGCTCTTTCAAAGCATCATCGGTGACTATGGCCTTGAACTCCTCGGCCCGGCTTCCTAATCAAGTCTGGTGGTTTGCTTAGCCTCACGGGATCGATGAATCGGAGGCATTGCGGACTCTTGGGGCGGAGTATTTAAATTCGGGAATGGTTGGACATTGGGTTGGTTCGGGCATATTATGCGACCCACTCATTCATCATGGTGAAGAAGGCTTGTTTCGCCCTTCATTTTGATTATTCGCGGATGATCGAGGCTCAACAGGCGGTGTCCCTTGCGCGGAGCAGCCGCTACACTTTCAATGTCATCCGCCAAGGGTCTCTCTATTCCGGCTCCATTGCTAATCAAAACAAAAATTTCAACCGTCGAAGTCATCACATTATTAAGCACTAACAAATTGGCATGTATAGCTAGACTCACACGCCTATGGTAGTCCTAGAACCGACTAAACCATAGCTCGATACCAATAAAATGTAACACCCCAAACCCGTGACCGTCACCGGATTTGAACACGTGGTGTTACTGGGCTTACTTCCTTTTTTTTTCTCTTGACAATAATTGATTTCAGTTCCGGCAGGCTAGCTAACTGCGCCATTGTCACCTTAAAATCATATCTCGAGTTCCAGAACTCGAAAATCAGTTACGTAAATTTTCCTGAAACTAGACTCATATATCCATCCCTGGATTTATTTCTTAAATTTTTGGTCTGGCCAATTGGTACAGTTTATTAGTTAAAGTCACCCATGTTACAGGGGTCGACTACACTGACCTTCACGCGTTACAACTTGAATATCTCTCTGTACAGGGCTTTAATACTGGTTCCGTTTGTTTCTAAAGAAACTAGACTCAAAATGGAATCTGCACATATAAGGCATGACTTCTAATTCTTTCTGGATAATTTATAGTAAATTTTAAAAGTCGCGACAGGGGACCCAGAAACCGTTCTAGCCCTGTCTCACAAGAACTCTAATATCTCTCAATATACTGCTCATATGGTCGTTTCGTTTCGTCCATATAAAAATAGATTCATCAAGGTTAAATTTCATAATTTATTCACTATTTAATTCTACTTCTACTATTTTTAGTGATTTTAAATCTCATCTCACTGCTGCTGTCAGCAACAGTTACTGCAGAGACTATGCCAATTTCATGAATCTTTCCTTGGCCTTACTAATCATCCATCATACATGACACAATTTATGGCCACCTTATCAAAATTAAAGTTTCTAAGACTCGTGGCTATAGGTTCTAGCATCCCACTCGACGACCACATAGGCCATTTTCACATGGCTTAAAGTTTACAACCCACAATTTAACAAAATATAATAGCCTATACATGCCAATTGTTCTCCTAGTTCAACTACGAAGACAATACCAAAAGCTTTTCAGCCGGTGTGATGACTTCAACGACGGTTCCGAGCACGCGACAATACGAGTCCAAGAGACCTAAAATGGGTGACAAGAAAACACCGAGTGAGTTTATAACTCAAGAAGTCATAAGCATTCATCAACCAACCATTAATAAAATTATCACAACATGAAACGATAAACGAGGCTAGGTACTCCATCCATATCGAAACTATACCATAATTCCTCGGACCTTTCGGTTCAATCTCATACCAAGCCATACATCCACATTTCATATTCTATACAATAAGATATTTGAGGCATTTTCACACACCAACTCATTTTCACCACAATCATACAAATGCAATCATCACATAGATTTAAAGCGTACCAAGCTCAACCCCGAGCATGAACATATTGCCTATTCGTCATGAGCTCAAGGTACTTACCTGTCCGCTGTCCGGATTAACTCGATAATGTCGCACACTCAAGTGCCAATTGTAATGCAAGAGCATATAGTGAATCCGCACACTTAGTGCTATATATTTTCAGCTCGCACACTTAGTGCTATATAATTTTCAGTTCGCACACTTAGTGCTATATATTTTCAGCTCGCACACTTAGTGTCAGATAATCAAACTCGCACACTTAGTGCTGTACAATTTTAAACCCGCACACTTAGTGCCAATCTTGTCACCGTGTCCATTTATACCCGCACACTTAGTGCCGAGACCAATACTTTATGCAATTTACCACCTTTATACATTCAACGATGGCATCATTCCATACACATACATTTCCATTTACACATCAATTCATTAAACACAATTGCATATATATTATGATCATTTAAATCAATACCAAATATATGCTTAATGACTTACCTCGGGCGTTGTCGCACGTCTTCAACGGCTATTCAATTACTTTTTCTTTTCCCTTGTCCAACTTCGATCCTTTGAGCTCTTGAGCTAAATCAAACAAATTTACTTCCCAATCAAACACACATATCGGCAACCATATATTGTTTTTAACACATTCGGTCACTTGGGTGACCCATTTAACTTTAAGCATTCATTTCAAATTTTAGTTAAACAATGCCGAATGCTATTAGCTACTAATGCCACACACACATATGCATAAAATTTAATCATACATGACCCATAGCTCATTTGGTCATTCATCTCTCAAACTTACCGAAGCTTCATACCACACTTCCTTGGCGAATACATATATAAGCACAATTTAGCATTTTCATTTACTTAATATTTCATACCTATCATGCTAGCGAATATTGTTTAATCAAGTTCAACATCCTCATATACGGCATTAGCATCCAAACAACCTATATGAACATTTAACTAATTCAAGCTTCACCCATCCACACTCATTCATTTAACATAAAGAAAATATATCAACCTCTTCACTATCAACCATGGCCGAATGCTTCATGGGTTTAAGGTAGATTCAAGAAAGAACCTCATAATTATTAAGATGTAAGCAACTACCCTTGTTCATCTAGATTTAGTATGAACAACAACTATCACCATTATTAATCACCATAGCCGAAAACCTCACCCTCATGGTCGAATGTACCAAACATTTCCTAAGTAAACTTTCACAAATTTTTAACCTCATATCGATCTCAACTTGTTCAATACAACATGAAACAATCCCTTCTCCTAACCTCTTGATACACGGCTTGATGTTCAAACCCCATGAAAGTTTGATTTTCATGACATTACCAAAATGCATTATGACAATTAGCTCAACAAACTCAAGAAGTTAAAGCCAACATCTCAAAGCTTACCTCTAACTAGAAGAAGGGTTGCGAATTTGCTTAATGAAAAGCTCTCCAATTCTTTCCTTTGGTTCACGGCAAGAAGAACAAAACATAACCAAATTCCCTTTTTTTTCTTTCTTTGGTTAGTCACGGCAATGGGGCATCCACACACTTTTTTTTTGTCAACATTTTCTTTAATGCTAGCACATTATTTTATTGCTTCATACATCACTCACTAACCAAACATGTTGGGAGCATGTTTCCTTTGCCCATCAACACCCACCTTGGTCGGCCACTATAGTCAAATTTGGGAAATTTGACATGCAAGGACAACATTTCCTAGTATGCATCAATAGGCCACTTCAACATTTGCCTATCTCATTTCTAAGTTTTCTCACACAAGTCCTTTCTAGTGAAATTCACCTTTATAACACTAAATCAAATCATCAAAATGTCACACACAATTTAACACATATCATAGGCATCACAATAAATTTTAAATTATTTTTATGCCTCGGTTTTGTGGTCCCGAAACCACATCCCGTCTAGGGTCAATTTTGGTCATCATGAATAATAAGAATTCTTGAGAGCATTCACTCAAATTTCTCTCCCCATGCGTTCTTACTCTCTGTGGTTTGTTCTTATTTTATTATTCGTCTATCTTAATTTTTCAACCCTTTTTTATTTTAATTTCTTCATTTTTCAAATATGTATATTTATTCCTATCTTTTATACATTTGATTATGTATTTTATATATTATAATATTTAACCTTTTTATGTAGTTTATTTTCAAATATATATTTTCTATGCATGTATATATATTATATTATCATTTCATGTATTTTGAACTATTGCATTATATTTTTATAATTTGTAAATGTTCTATTTATTCATTTTTCTAGTGTATGTCATTTATCTTATTTGTGCATAGTTTCATTTTTTTATTTGCTATGTTTAATTATTTCTTTTATGTGCTATTTTATGAAATATTGTTGTATAATTTTGCATGTATTATGTTTTTCTTTCAGTTTACTCATATTTTGATTTATTTATTATCTTATATTTACCCTAGTATGATTTTTTTATTAAACGTATGTTCATGTTATTTAGTTTTGTCTTAATGATATTATTTATGTTTGTATGGAAATGTTAGAATATTTTGTACATCTATGCTTCATGATGCATTAATATGTCATCCTAAAACGTCATTTAAAATAATATTCCAAGGTTTTTAAAAAAATAAAAGGCAATGCTTGATGTTTGGAAACTTGAGAAAGGTAGTGCCCTAACTTATCGGGTTGCGACTTTTCTCGTTGAATTGAATAGTCAAGTACCCTTCTAAGTGATTTTGAGTTTTCAAAACTCAAACAATTATTTCGAGATTTCAAAACATAGTGTCCTAACTTCATCGGATATGGCGTTTTGTTGTTTGAGATAGAAAATTTCGAAAGACGAGCTTAGTTTCAAGGTTTTAAAATGTTGCGTCCTAACTTCATTGGATGTGATGTTTTGACTCGTTTAAAATAAGTGAGCCTTAATTTTCAAAATTGAGACATTCTAAGTAAAAGAGGTTTGCATCTTAAAACTTTCAAATTTCTGAGATTAAAGACACTTGATAATCAATTAGGTACCAATTTTTGGGCGTTACGAGGGTGCTAACCCTTCCTCGTATGTAACCGACTCCCGAATCCGTTTTCTTGACTTTCGTAGACCAAAATTAATGTTTTAAAACAAAACATTTTATAAGGTGATCCAATCACACCTAAAAAGATTGGTGGCGACTCCCGTTTTCATTTTTCTTAAAGTCAATTCTCATTTTCCAAAACTCGATTCAAAAATGGTCTCGACAGCTTGTCGACTCCACTGGGGAATAATAAGAGAGTCAAGCCGTGTAATTGATTATCTCTTGTCTTAATGTCGAAAATTAAAAATTTTAAAATTTAATCCTCTTTGCATTACATGTGTTTGTATTATTGCATGTGTTGTTATATTCTGATACGCATTGCATTTGCATGACCGTTGTGGTCACACCCTTAAGTGGGAGTGAGAAGCTATGCCTTCATGAGGTTTTCGCGTCCGTGCAGGATAGTGGATCACTTTCGGGATACATCCGTACCTATGGTTTCGTGAGATTTTCATCTCCGTGTAGCCATAGGGAAATGTATTCCCCTGAACTGAACTCGATTCAAATGAGCCTATAATGGGTGAGGATCGAGGAATCTGCTGGTTCGGGTACCTCAAACTTTAGAAGCAAACCACATATAGAAAAACCGTAAGAGCTCAATGTAATATCCTAAATTAGGGCTTAATCGGAATAGTGGTTTCATGACCACAAATCCGAGATAGAAATAATTATTTTACAATGATTTTGATGTTTATGATATGATTGCATGATTGTGTGAAAATTTCGTGATGAAATTCTATGCCTAAAGTGCTTAAATTGAAAGTAGGGACTAAATCGAATAAGTTGCAAAACTTGCATTCTAGAAGTTTTAGTATGAAATTGTTTTGGAATATTAATGAGGAGGTCTTAAATAGCAATTTTACCAATTTTAAGTTCATGGACAAAATTAGGACATGGAAGGAATTTTGGAAAGTTTAGTAGTAAGGGTATTTTGGTCATTTAGTTATTAAAATGAATTAAAAACAAAATTAAAAGCCAATTTTGTCCATCTTCTTCATTAGGCCGAAATTTCAAGGGTTCTCCATAGCTAGGGTTTGTTTCAAGCTTCCAAGCTCCATAATCAAGAAAGACGTGGAATCGACCTCAATCGAGGAAAAGAAAAGATTGTGGACTAAATTGCAAAATCTTTGTATTTTGGTACCAAGGTAAGTTCATGTGTAAATAATGTAGCATAATTGTTATTTTTAAGTTATTGATATTAATTATGTGTTATGCTGAATTTTATTATGAAATGTATGCTTTGTGGTTAATTTCAAATAATATGTAAATTATGTGAACTACTTGTTAAATATAATTGTTACCGAGTATTGATTTCGGCATTCTACGGAAGACGACAAGGATAAGTGTTCGAGGAAAAAGCCCGTTTGAACCTTAGGAATAGATTAGGATACAAGTGACATGTCACTAGGATGGTTGAGCATCCGAACTCGTTGAGTTGAGTCCGAGTTCACTTATGGATGCGAATGTCCGAACTCGTTGAGTTGAGTCCGAGTTCGTGAGATGTAACTAGGCATCCGAGCTCGTTGAGTTGAGTCCGAGTTCACTTATGGATGCGAACGCCTGAGCTCGTTGAGTTGAGTCCGAGTTTGCTTATGGGCGGGTTACATGATTGCTTGATTGCATATATGGCACTTATGTGCAAGTTATCCATGTATCCGAATTATATTTCTATGTGTTCAACGGGTAAAGTTCTACTCAAATGGAGGAAAATTTCGAGATGTAAAGAGACGTATTGGTAAGTGATATGAAATGGATATTTTGGACAGGTATGTATTTAACCCTCGGGTTGAGTATTGATACAACCACGATAAGGTAATAAGATGATGAAGAATGATTAAAATGTGATATGTGTTTTAGTGATGTATGCTAATGTTGATCGGTATAACTGTTTGTTATGTTACTTATTATTTGCATATGAACTTACTAAGCATTTATGCTTACTCCTCCTTCTTACTCATTGTAGTTTTGGACAAGCCAGCTCAGAGTCGGGATAGGTCGAAGGCTCACCACACTATCCGAAGATTTTTGGTAAATGGCTTGTAAATTTAAGTATGGCATGTATAGCAATATACCCATTTTGTGTAAATGATCTTATGGTATGGTTGTGAAATGGTTGAGGAAATGCTTGATAATGATAAATTATTAAAATGGTTAGTTTAGATTATGTTTGATGTTAAGGAAAACTATTAAGATACTTAGTGCATAAAAACTCATAAAAGGATGAAATTTACCATAAACAGAATACCGCAGCAATACTAACGCGAGTTTGAAAATTTACTAAAATCATAGAAATTGAATTTAGTGGTGAAATACATATCAAATTGAAGCTTATTATGTCTAGTTTCACATGAAACAAATGAAACAAGTAAAGGAAGTATATGTTAGAAGATATTTTAATTTTAGTGAAACAGAGTCATAGCAGTTTCTGAATCCCCTGTTCCTACTTTAGAAATTCACCATAAATTGTAAAGATATAATTAGGTGGTGTATTTTATATCCTCAGAATCCTTATTGAGTCTAGTTTTAGTATAAACAAACCTTATAGTCATATGAATTTTGTACAGAGAGAAATGTGGTTCGTAGTAAACAGAGGTCAGACCAGTCGAGTCTTGAAACAGGGGTAACTTTAACTAATAAACTGTACTAATTGGCCCAACCAAAAATTCTAGAAAAAAATTAGTAGATAGTTTTATGAGTATAGATTCAGGGAAAATTTACGGATCTTAATTTCGAGTTTCGTAACTCGAGATATGATTTTTCTTGTGACTGTGACGCAAGTAGCTTAAAAGCTGTGAATGTAGAAACAAATAATTCAAAGTTCTAAAAATGTTAAACTAAGCTTAGTAACACCTCATACTCGACTCCGGCGACGGTCTCGGGTGTGGGGGCGTTACACTCAATATAGATAGAATTATACTTAGGTTATCTTTGGGTTTATTAATATCATATGATACTGGCTGTTTTCTTTCTTTTGTGCATGTCATTTTGCATTTAAAAGGTATCGATTCACGGTCAGTTTCTAAGTTAGAAAGTTTTATTATGGAGAACAGACTTCTTGATAGAATGGAGGGCAATGCTAACATCCATAAATGGTCAAAGGAAACGCTGAAGGATACACATCAGAATTATGGGGTTACACTCGCATCAGCGTGGTGCAAAATAATCTCTAGGAGTTAAAGGAAATATGGGATCAATGGAGTAATGAAGCCAAGCAGTTGTTCTACAATAACTAAGGGGACTTGCAGTATTTGCTTGACTGGAGGATAGATGAGCAATTCAAAGTGAGTGTGGGAGTATTGATGGACACTTCTACCATTATAGCATTTCTCTTTCATATGAAGACGGTTTCCATGTGGATGGTAAGGGTATTGGAAGGAAAGTGATTGATAGAATGCATGAGACCTACAAAAAATGAGTTGGATGGAAAGAATTTTTGTTTATGATGGTAAAAAGCTCGTTTACTATAGGACCGCTACCAAACAACAAGCTTGAGTTTACTGTTGTACTTATCAGAAACAATGGAAATGCAAGCCCCGATGGCCTGGATAGCTCAAGTAACGTGAAAAAAAAAGCGATTAAGGAAGACCGTATCATACAAAGACCTTTAGAGATTAGCTATCTTTGAAGGTACTTGGCGGGATGCTGCTTTATGGGTAGAAATCAAAGCTTTTAAGAAACATTGAGGATATAGGATATTATTTTAAGATAACACACTGCAGAATAGGATACCTACCTGTTCGCTAATCTATCTCAAAATAATCAGAACAACTCCACAGGTATTAGAGGAGGTGTCCCTAGTTGCACGGATTACCCCACAGATGAGGTCTTAGCTCAAACTCAGGAGGCAGTTGATTATTTACAGATATTGCCGGTACAGGCTGACATATTGAGCACCAATGCGAGATACAATCAGATCGTGGCTAAGAGTTTGTTTTAAAACTTTGGGCATTAGGGCGAAAGCGTATTTGTAATCCAATTATATGTAAAGATATTCTTTTTCTAAATAAAGTTTTCTAAATGAGATTGAATCGAGATCGATACCTTTTGCATTCATGCATTTGCATCTCATAGCATTTCATTGCATCATTTGCATTCAAAATTATAAAAAGACCCTAATTAGTTAAAGTTATTAAAAAGAGAAAGAAAAAGAAAGAGAGAGAAGAGGGTCACGGCTGATTGAAGTTGAATGGGAATTAACGACATTCCCTTACATATCCCCGACTTTTGTGTCAGGAGGGATAGCTTACCCGGAGAAGGGGGTGTTTGGAAATGAATATCATCCCATCAATGTCATACATGAGGAAGGGACTGAACAAAGAAACCTTGAAGGCATTCGCCCTTACGAACCGGGAAGTTCTTTAAACAATTGGACTGCAGAAGAACTTCCTATAATCTTTAAGAATTTTACGGAGTAATATTCAGAACACTTTTGTTGCTCTAAAGCCTAGGAGTAATGAGATTTCTTTTGAGAAGTGGGCTCATGTTCAGACATTTTTATTTTCAATAAAACATACTTTTATTATTTATCCGAGTAAATATTCTTTCATTCTGATTCTTTTGACCTTTGACATTCTTTATAAATTTTCATTTCATGTAAATAGTCATTCTTGAATTCATTTATTCCTTGTATATTCTTTTGTGTGCCTATCATAGATCCCTAGATATCAATGACACGGGCAACAATACTACAGATGCAGAGTTCCTTTTGAGTGCTGTCGAAACCATTTTTTTGAAAACGGGAATCGACTTTGGTTTTGAAAACGAAAATTAAAATGGGAGTCGCCACCGATCCTTATTAGGTGTGATCGAATCACCTTTGTTTTAATAAAACAATTTTTAGTTTACTAAAACGGTATTTTTTAGTTTACTAAAACGGTATTTTTAGTCTACGAAACTCGTTAGAATGGGTTCGAGAGTCGGGTACATGCGAGGAAGGATTAGCACCCCTGACATGCCCAAAAATTGGTACCGAATTGATTAGTTAGTGTCTTAATGTCGAAAATTGAAAATCAGGAATGGGTTTGAAATACGATCTTTTCTATTAATAGCAATTTTAAAATTCTTGAATTAGCTCAAAACGATTTGCTTAAAGATTTCCTTATCCCGAGATATCGGAGTATCACATCCCGTAAGTTAGGACACAATACCATGAATTCCCGAGTGCAAGGTCGTCTTTAATTTAAATTGGAATCCCGTGTATTTTAAAATTCGAAAAGGATATTTAGCTATTTAGAAACAACGAGAAAATCGAAACCCCGTAAGTTAGGGCACAATTCCTTGATATTTCAAAATGCAAAACATTGCCTTATTTGGAAAATTTCGTTTTTGAATAGTAGCGAATACAATATTTAAAAGACGTGTATTATTTATTTAGGTGCAAAAGTGATTTATTGGATAAATGCATTGGGATTTAATTTGTAAAGCAATGATACGAAACACGATATAATAATAAATATAAGCGATAATACATGACTAACACCACGTAAATATATGACGATAATGATTCAACATACATTATTTACATGCTAGCATTAGCTATGAAAGAACAATAAGGACAAATATAACAATCTAAAAAGTATGGAACCAATCAAAATAAATAAACGTATGAACCATTTGAAAAAGATAGCAAATAAGCTTAAAATAAATAATAGTAAAGAAATGAATTTCTAAAATCAATAATGCATAAAACAATTTTTTAAAAAATATATATAAATTTTATAACAAATAATATAGACACAAGTACATAAAGTTTAAAATGGGTAATACAAAAACTTATAATAAATAATACATAGAATACTAAAACAAATAAAAAGAATAAAAATAAAAATAAAAAACAGTTTAAGATAACGAAATAATGTTAAATAAATAGTACATGAAACGATTTAAAATAAAATGGTACTTTAGAGTAAAAACGTAGCAATTTATAATAACTAATATGAATAAGGATCTTAATGTAAGGCAAAATAGTATAAAGCATCCAAAAGCAGATCAATAAAAGGTTTAAAACATCATGTGAAAGATTTAAGAATGAATATGCAAAATAATGGAATATAAAAAGAACAAATAGTCTAATAAAAATGAAAATAAAATATGTAATATGTATGCATTAAAATAAATGATATGTAAAAAAATATTAAAATAAACAAATATAAAACAGTTTTTTAAATAAAAAACCAAAGACAAATACACAAATGCAGATAAAGTTTGAAACTACATAAAATAATATCTAAATAAATTGTAAATGGGACATATAATAAAATATAATGAAACAGTTTGAAATAAAAGAGGGGATGATTAAATTAAAATCAAAATGAAAGAGAAGGTACAAATTATAATAAGAGAAAAGTGCCAATGACTTCATCAAAACGCGTTCAAAGTAATGAGGACGAAACGGGACATTATCCCAAGTCTCAAATGTGCTGCGTTTCAACCACCCAGGCCGAGGCTTAAAGCGGAAATGAAATGAAATAAGCAGGCGAAATTTTAAAAAAGAAAAATGCAAGTAAGGACTGAATAGCATAGCGCAGCAGAGAAGGAAGGACCATAACCGCAAATAGCCCATTCGGGCTTCACAAACACTCGGCTCTTTCCAATCGGGTCGGGTCACGGGCAGAGACACCATACGGCGCCGTTTGCTTCTTTTATTTAAGTTAATTTTAAATTTTTTTTAGATTCATTCTTCTACTGCTGTTTTTTTTAAAAAAAAACTTTTAAACCCCCTCCCATTTCATTTCCTCTGCTAGGGTTAGAAGGCCTAGCCTTGTGCCGTCACCGGATTTCCTCACCGCTTGCCATGTTACCATTGTCACGGTAGCTGACGACGCGTGAAGGCGGGCTTTTAGCCCTGTTTCGAGGCTTCCCTGAAGGCCATGCCTTCTTGGGCTAAGAAGTGCAAGAGAGAAGGGTCTTTCTCTTCCCCATTCGATGTGACCCCGACGACGGAAGAGGGACCTCCAGCGATGAAATTCGGTCGATTCCCCGGTGAGGCCCTCTTCCCTTTTCTCTTTACGCTTTTAGGTCTACTTTATTTAATAGATTTGCGAGTGAGAATAAAAAGAAATTACAAAAGAAATTAACAATGAAATGAAAAACAAAGAGAATAGATTGGAAATCAACCATTTTTATGTGTTTTTCTTTTGATTTCGATTGCTAAAAATTCGTAAAAAAAACAAAGGAAACGAAAGTTGTGCTTGTTCTCATTCTATTTTGTCTGTTTCTTCCTTTTTTTTTTTTTTGCTTTGTTATTTTGCTATCTTTTTATCCTTTTGTTCGTTGTTTTCTCTCATTTGTGTGTTGGACTTCGTTGTTACAGGTGACATGGGCGGTCAGACGCGTGCGAGGAGGCTGCCGGTGGTAGTGGTGGCCATTGGTGAGGAGTGCGGCGACTGAAACTGAAGGAGGCTAGGGTTAGGGTGTGTTGCTGAAATGTTTTGGGTAGTTGGGCTTTAGGGTTTTGATAATTTGGGCTAGTTTGGTTTAGTAGTGGGCTGATGGGGTTTGGGTAGTTTATAATTTGGGCTATGTGACTCTTGGACTTTATTTTTATTTATTGTATTTGGTGTTTTATTTTGGTTTGTTGGAATGGGCCAAAATTGGCTGCTACAAGTGCGATATGTGTTTAGAGGAATCTTAGTACTTTGAAGGTGACAGAAATTGTGACTTGTTTCTGAATTTGTTGAAAATGGTTTTTACCCCATGAAGTGGTGGTAGGAAATATAGCCTTAGAGGAAGGAAAGATTGCGAAATTGGAATTAGCTGAGGAGACAAAACAAGACATTGTTGAGACTATTATGGGAATTCAAAAATGTGGTCCAAAGACGCATACAGGAGGATTTGCAATTGCCAGGATAAACATGAGGTTTTGGGGCATTGTTGGTCCACCATGGAAAGAGATCGCATCAGTTGTACAATGAATGCCAAATTTAAAGGAGTTAAGACTTATGGGGCATGTATGTTATGGGCCCGAGCTCGTCAAAAGTTTTAAGTTGACAATGACTCATCTTTGTGGACGTCAACTACTCCATTAAGAGGGGGAGATAGCTTCATATGCCATTATTACAAAGTCAAAAGTCATCCATTTCAAAAAGAAAAGAAAAAGAAAAAGAAGAAGATTATATATAACTGCATAATGACAAAAGTTTGCAATCTTTTCAAAGATAATGCGCCATACCACAGTACAACAAAGGTTGCCAAAAGAAAAGAAAAAAAAAGAAAAAAACAAATTACAGAAAATGATCGAGACTGGTAAAAATTGGCATAAGAAACTATCGCCCACTTTCTATGCTTACGCTGGGGCAAACACCTTCAATTCTAGTTGTTTCAAAGGTTCCAACCATCATCCTTGGAATGGGTGCATTGTTTGGCTTTCCGAAAGCGATCGATGTGCAATCAACAATTGCGATGGTTAAGTCCGTGGTGGCCATTGATTTCAACTATGGGGCATCACGGTAGTATCTGATCCCCTGAAGCTTAAAATGATAGATTCTTTCTTCAAAACCAGTTTCTGACAAAGTGGATGACAGTATCATGAAGGAAGCTCTCTTAGACTTCTATACAAGTTCAGGGAAGAGGAAACCTGATCAAATCATTATTTTCAGGGATGGAGTTAGCGAGTCTCAATTCAATCAAGTTTTGATCAAGTTATTGAGGCTTGTACGTTCCTTGACGAGAAGTGGAACCCTAAAGATTGTGGTTATTATTGTACGAAAAACCATCATACCAAGTTTTTTTCAGCAGGGATCTCTTGACAATGTGCTACATGATACTATCATTGACAACAAAGTATGCCATCCAAAGAACAATGGTTTTTTTACCTTGGTACCATGCTGGAATGATTGGAATCACGAGGCAGACCCACTATCATGTTCTCTTAGACCAGGCTGGGTTTTCGGCTGATGATCTGCAAGAGTTTGTTCATTCTCTATCCTATATGTATCAAAGGAGCACCACATCCATATTTTTTGTGGCTCCTATTTGCTAAGCTCATTTGGCAGCTTCACAGTTGGGGGCAATTTATGAAGATTAGGGATGCTTCAGAAACATCATCGAGTCATGGTGGGATGTATGCTCCGGGATAATCTCGTACCTCGACTTTCCAAAGTTGAAGGATAAAGTCAAGAACTTCATTCTTGTCTGCTGAGAATCATTGAACCATCTTTTGTAGGGTTTGACAAACAACAACTGGGGATCGCTGGGGCAATCCCTTTCTCATGGGTTTATGAATCAAGATTTTTCCTCCAAGCTTTGATGGAGTCAAGAATTGAATACCTCTAGTAAACTTAACTTGAAAGTATTCATCCTAAGCAAATGTACCAAGAATGGATGACACAGGCTTATGACAAAGAAGGTTCGTCCAAAAGAATTTCATAAAGGAAACCTCGTGCTGAAATAAATCCTTCCCATGCAAAAGGATGCTGAATTAGGAAGGGTCATATGTTGCGAAGAGGGCTTTCTCTAGAGGTGCACTGATTTTGACAAGAAATGGATAGGAAGAATTTATCTGATCCAGTGAATTCGGACTCGGTCAAGGAGTACTTTGTCTGAAGGAGAAGGGAAGCCAAGGTGAAAACTCGCAAAGGGCACTTTGGGACTTCTATTTCAAAAAAAAAGAAAAAAAAAGAAAAAAGAAAAAGAAAAAGAAAAAAATAATAAAAAGAAAAAAAATGGAGAGGCCAAGGTGAAAACCCGCAAAGGGCGCCTTGAGACCAAAGGGGTTTTGAGTTGAAAACCCGAAAGGACAGCTCAAATTTTGAAAGGCGTGTAGTGATCTTGATATACTAGATTCGACAAGAAGTGAAATATGTTACATATCGGGGCATCAAAAAAGTATTTAGATCTTTTAAACACATGTTGAATTCAAGAAAGTCTTCATGGAGCTGGCATATAAACGCTCAAGCGGCGATATCTAGGGCATCTAACTTTTGTCCTATTTGCTGTCTTTAGATTCTTTTTCTTCTCAAAGATAGGCTTTCAGATTAATTTCCTTTGTATTTTTGACAAAATTATTCAAATCTAATTATTCTCAAGATTAAATTCATCTTCCATTATTCTTAAAGTATGTTGTATTAAATAATGATAGATGAACTAAATATCTTTACAAACGAAGTTTTGCATATTACTCTGGAAATTTCTAGATAATACAAGAAATTGAAACAAGACAATTGTTTAAGGAATTCCTATATGTGAGGGTCGGATGTACTCGGGGGAACTGAAATTTCTTCTTCAGTCTAAATGATGATTGAACAAATCAAACGATTCGATCCTAGGAGAGGATCATCTTACAGACATTTTCAGTGGGTCATAGCATTTGAAGAATGGTACAAACCCATAAGTTGAGTTGGAATGAGACTTTGAGAGAAGTAAGGATAAACTTCGGTGAAGGAATGAGTGATGACGTTTGAAATAGGAATCATTTTCATAACATTTTGCATTAAACATGTCTAATTAGGAGAATTTGACTCACTTCGATCATAGCATCCTAATTATTAGACATGAACTCATACGCATTCTACAGGTTATGTCTTTTATGGGATAATGTAGATCAAAGAAACAAGATTTGGCATCCCTGTGTTTATAGGGAACAGATCGAAGATAGCAGATCTGACATTCCTGTGCTTACAGTGAAGTAGATCGAAGATTTCAGCATGGCATTCCTGTGTTTATAGGGAACAAGTTGAAGATAGCAGATTTGGCATCCCTGTGTTTATCGGGAACAGATCGAAGATAGCAGATCTGACACTCTTGTGCTTACAGCGAAGCAGATTGAAGATTTCAGCATGGCATTCCTGTGTTTATTGGGAACAAGTTGAAGATAGCAGATTTGGCATCCCTGTGTTTATCGGGAACAGATCGAAGATAACAGATTTGACACTCCTGTGCTTACAGCGAAGCAGATCGAAGATTTCAGCATGGCATCCCTGTGTTTATTGGGAACAAGTTGAAGATAGCAGATTTGGCATCCCTATGTTTATAGGGAACAGATCAAAGATAGCAGATCTAACACTCCTGTGCTTACAGCGAAGCAGATCGAAGATTTCAGCATGGCATCCCTGTGTTTATAGGGAACAAGTTGAAGATAGCAGATTTGGCATCCCTGTGTTTATAGGAAACAAATCGAAGATAGCAGATCTGACACTCCTGTTCTTACAGCAAAGCAGATCGAAGATTTCAGCATGGCATCCCTGTGTTTATTGGGAACAAGTTGAAGATAGCAAATTTGGCATCCCTGTGTTTATAGGGAACAGATCGAAGATAGTAGATCGACACTCTGCGCTTACTTAATGAAGCGGATCGAAGATTTCAAGATGGCATCCCTTTGTTTATTGGGAACAAGTTGAATATAGCGATTTGGCATCCTGTGTTTATAGGGAACAGATCGAAGATAGCAGATCTGATACTCCTGTGCTTACAGCGAAGCAGATCGAAGATTTCAGCATGGCATCCCTATGTTTATTGGGAACAAGTTGAGAATAGCAGATTTGGCATCCCTGTGTTTATAGGGAACAGATCGAAGATAGCAGATCTGACATTCCTGTGCTTACAGTGAAACAGATCAAAGATTTTAACATGGCATCCCTGTGTTTATAGGGAACAAGTTGAAGATAGCAGATTTGGCATCCCTGTGTTTACAAGGAACAAATCGAAGACATAGCAGATTTGACTTTTGGATGTTCTTACACCAAAGTAGATCCAAGATAACAGATCTGGCATCTCCATTTCGACGGAGAGTAGATACATAGCAGATCTAACCTTCAGATGATTTTACTGAAGCAGATCCAAGATGATTTGGCATCCTTATGTTCACAAGGAGCAAATCGAAGACATAACAGATTTGCCTTTCACGTGTTTATGCTGAAGCAGATTTAAGATGATTTGGCATCTCTATATTGTCAGAAAATAGATCAAAGATAACAGATTTGGCGTCTCTGTATTAGACGAGGAGCAGATCAAAGATAGCATATATCGCTTTCCTGAGTTGCAGTGAAGCAGATTGAAGCCGGGATCAATAACTCAAGACTCGGCGACCCCGGGCAAAATTGGTCCTTTTATAGTCTTTGCTCTATTCCTGTTACACAGCAATGAGCAAAGAGGGGCAACTGTAGACACTCAATTTTGCCCGGGCCCAGAAATAAGTCCAAAAAAAAAAATAAATAAAAATAAAACAAAGTCCAAGTCCAGTACAAAATTACAAACATATAATTTGGCCCAATCGAAATGGCCCATTACTTGAAAAGATTTAAGGTCCATCTATAAGCTTGACTCATATGGAAATATAATCTTTAAGGATATGCAATCTTAGATATGATACAATCTTAGATATGATATGCAATATTGAAGATATGATCTTATAATCTTGGAGATTTAATTTGTAGATATCCTTTAATTTTAACCGTTGATGTAATTGATCTGTACCGTTGGATTTGGGGAAGCTCAACTATAAATAGAGGCCCCTCCCTTCATTGTAAATCACTTGAGTTTTGGGAAGCAATAAGAATTCTTGAGAGCATTCACTCAAATTTCTCTCCCTCTTACGTTCTTACTCTCTTTGGTTTGTTCTTATTTTATTCTTCGTCTATCTTAGTTTTTCAACCCTTTTTTTATTTTAATTTCTTCATTTTTCAAATATGTATATTTATTCCTATCTTTTATACATTTGATTATGTATTTTATATATTATAATATTTAACCTTTTTATATAGTTTATTTTCAAATATATATTTTCTATGTATGTATATATATTATATTATCATTTCATGTATTTTGAACTATTGCATTATATTTTTATAATTTGTAAATGTTCTATTTATTCATTTTTCTAGTGTATGTCATTTATCTTATTTGTGCATAGTTTCATTTTTTTATATGCTATGTTTAATTATTTCTTTTATATGCTATTTTATGATATATTGTTGTATAATTATTGCATGTATTATGTTTTTCTTTTAGTTTACTCATATTTTATTTATTTATTATCTTATATATACCCTAGTATGATTTTTTTCATTAAACGTATGTTCATGTTATTTAGTTTTGTTTTAATGATATTATTTATGTTTGTATGGAAATGTTAAAATATTTTGTACATCTATGCTTCATGATGCATTAATATGTCATCCTAAAACGCCATTTAAAATACTATTTCAAGGTTTTTTTTTTTAAAAAAAATAAAAGGCAATGCTTGATGTTTGGAAACTTCGAGAAAGATAGTGCCCTAACTTACTGGGTTGCGACTTTTCTCGTTGAATTCGAATAGTCAAACATCCTTCTAAGTGATTTTGAGTTTTCAAAACTTAAACAATTATTTCGAAATTTCAAAACATAGTGTCTTAACTTACTGGATATGGCATTTTGTTGTTCCGAGATAGAAATTTTCGAAAGGCGAGCTTAGTTTCGAAGGTTTTAAAATGTTACGTCCTAACTTACTGGATGTGATGTTTTGACTCGTTTAAAATAAGTGAGCCTTAATTTTCAAAATTGAGACATCCTAATTAAAAGAGGTTTGCATCTTAAAACTTTCAAATTTCCGACATTAATGACACTTGATAATCAATTAGGTACCAATTTTTGGGCGTTATGAGGGTGCTAACCCTTCCTCGTACGTAACCGACTCCTTAATCCATTTTCTCGACTTTCGTAGACCAAAATTAATGTTTTAAAACAAAACATTTTATAAGGTGATCCAATCACACCTAAAAAGATTAGTGGCGACTCCCGTTTTCGTTTTTCTTAAAGTCGATTCTCATTTTCTAAAACTCAATTTAAAAATGGTCTCGACAATCACCACCCAATTTCATCCTTATTATCCAAACCAAAACATACCAAAATCACATACCAAACTCATTCATTCATACATGTCATTATCCCAATTTTTCACATTTATTCTCATATCAGAATCATACCATTTCCATAACTAATTCACATAACTAACTTACCAAATTGAACATTTCTCACTAGGCCATTTATGCACATCAAAACATACTATTTCTTAACACAACTTATATACCAAAAACCAAACCAAATAGCAACTTTAATCTAGCCACTTCACATGACATGATATACACTTCACAAATCATAATCAAATACTTCTAGCCTATACATGCCATACTTCAATATTCACATTTTTAAAAGGTACCAAAATAGAGTTCGATAGTGTGGTGATGATCCTCGACGATCCCCGAGCTTCCGATAGCTTCAATAATCTATAAAATAATGGAAAAACGTGCAAAGTAAGCTTTCAAAAGCTTAGTAAGCCATATACAAATTAACTTATCACATAACACAATTCTAAACCAATTCATTTATATAGATCATGGCAAAATACAATCACATATCCATATATCTCATATAGCTCATTTGATCATAATTCACTCACATATAACATATGTCCACAAATGTATATATACTTACCTTTCATTCTCAAACATGATATACATTTCAAACGTACCTGAATTATATACACATTCAAATAGTCATTCGTTCCTCGGAATGTCCGTTGAACCGCATGGAATCAAATAGGATACGTGGATAACTCGAAAAAACTCGTACAATGCCAACGTCCCAGACGTGGTCTTACATGTAATCAAATATCGATGCCACTATCCCAAATAGGGTCTTACACGAAATCAAATATGATGTCGATGTCCTAGACATGGTCTTACACGTAAATCTCAAATCGATGCCAACGTCTCAGGCGTGGTCTTACACGATAACACACCTCTGAATCCTATGTCATGGCATATGTATCCTAACTATTCCTATGGTTCGTACGAGACTTTTCGAACGTCATCACATTATCAAAACTTTATTAGATTTCTCATATTCAACTCAAATAGCCATTCATAATTATTCAATAGCATATAAGCAATAATAATTCAATTCAAAACACATTTATTTGTATATCGACTTATCTCATATGGGAATGAACTGAAACGAACAGCTATTCAACTACTTTTGACTTTCCCCGATCTAATTCCGTTTTCTTTGGTTCTTGATCTATAAACATTCAAATTTAACTCTTTTATTCAAAAAAATCATTTAATTCAATCCATATGCACATATTTAGGGCATTTTACAAATTAGCCCTCATATTTTCACATTTTAACACTTTAGTCCCTAATTCATAAAATCACAAAATACACATAATTTCATATTACACATGCTAGGAAGAATTTTCCTCTAGCCCATATAAGCCCATATATTTCATTTATTTCACATTTTAGTCCCTTAAAATCTCATTTTCACAATTTAGCCCAAATTACTCAAATTCATCAAAAATTCAAATACAAAACACATTAATCTAACACATGTCTTTCATTTTTCATCAATTAACATCACAAATCTCACAATTTCATCAATGGATCAACTCAAAATCTTCATCAATTTCAAAAATTCAAGCATGGGCTAGCTAGAGAACTAAGCAACAATCACAAAAACATAAAAATCATAAAAAATCGAGTCAAAACCGTACCTTAATCGAGCTTCTAAGTTGCCGAAGCCTAAAAGCACATCCATGGCTTTCTTTCTTTTGTATTTTCGGCAAACAAGATGATAATATAACTAAAATTTTATTTTGTTTTTTTTTATTAACCTTTATTAACACAATTACAAAAATGTCCTTAATTAATAACCTTTAACACATAATAATTCATGTCCATGAAAGTCCATTAACATTAATCATGCAATATTCACATCATAAGGACCTTACATTAATAAGCCATAATAATTAGGCACTTTAACATATTGTATGCTACTTTTGCATTTTACGCGATTAAGTTATTTTATCAAATCGAGCACAAAAACGATAAAATTAAATCATGGAATTTTTACAAATATCAATTTACATATTATAAGCATGGAAAATAATATAAAAATATTTTTTTACTCAAATTTGTGGTCCTGAAACTACTATTCTGACTAGGGTCCAAACCGGGCTATTATAACTCTCCCCCTTAGGGATTTTTGTCCCCGAAAATCTTACCATTGAACAGATTTGGATATTGCTGTCTTATAGCATCTTCGGGCTTCCAGGTAGCCTCTTTGACTCTGTGTTGATGCCATAACACTTTTACTAACGGAATTTTCTTATTTCTCAATTCTTTAATCTCGCGAGCTAATATAGGGATCGGTTCTTCTTCATATGTCATATCAGACTGAATTTCTATCTCAGATAGAGAAATCACATGCGAGGAATTTGGTTTATATCGTCGAAGCATCATTACGTGAAACACGTTGTGAATCTTTTCTAGGTCAGATGACAACACAATTGGCCCAACACGCTCTATGATTTCATACAGTCCGATGAACCTCGGACTCAATTTACCTTATTTACCGAACCAAAATACTTTCTTCTATGGAGATACTTTCAGAAACACTTTGTCGCCAATCTCAAATTCAATATCTTTTCGTTTCAAATCTTCATATGATTTCTGACGATCAGAAGCTACTTTCAAACTATCTCGGATTGTTTTTACCTCAAATCAACCTCGTGAATCTTATTCTCTCTAAACTCAATCCAATACAAAGGTGTTCAACATTTTCGACCATGCAATTCTTCGAAAGGGGCCATTTTAATGCTTGATTGAAAACTATTATTATAAGCGAATTCAATCAATGGTAAGTACTGTTCCCACGTACCTTCAAACTCAAGAATGCAACATCTCAACATATCCTCGAGAATCTGAATAATCCGCTCAGATTGATCATCTGTCTACGAGTGAAAAGCAGTACTGAGGTGCAATTTCATACTTAAAGCCTCTTGCAGTTTCTTCCAAAACCACGAAGTGAATCTTGAATCTCTATTTGACGCAATAGACAATGACACCCCGTGCAATCTCACAATATCGGAAATGTATAACTTAGTTAATTTATCAACCCAGTAGTCAGATCGTATTGAAATAAAATGTGCTGATTTCGTCAATCAGTCAACCACAACCCAAATCGCATCTTACTTTCTTAGAGATAGGGGCAAACCCAAAACAAAATCCATCATTATTCTACCCCATTTCGAATCCAAAATCATAATTGGTTGTAACAAACCAAATGGCATCTGATGTTTAGCTTTAACTTGCTGACAGATCAAACATTTTGAAATAAAGTCGAAGATATCTCTTTTCATTCCAGACCACCAGTAATGCTGTTTCAAATCATTATACATTTTCGTACTAACCGGATGTACTGATAGATAACTGTGATGTGCTTCTTTCAAAATCATCTGTATCAACTCTGGATTTCTCGAAACACAAATCCGATCTCAGAATCTCAGATAATCATCATTATCAATTCGATATTCAGAATCAGAATCCAAATACACTAAGCTCGTTTTGCCATAATCTCATTATCAACCTTCTGAGCTTCACAAATCTGTTGAATAAATAACAGTCCCACTTTCAATTCAGCTAATACCGAACCATCATCAGACAGAACTAAATGAGTATTCATCGCACACAATGCAAACAATGATTTTTGAATCAAAGCATCAGCAACAACATTTGCTTTTCTTGGATGATAATCAATAACAAGCCTGTAGTCTTTTAACAGTTCTAGTCATATTCTCTGCTGCAGGTTCAAATCTTTCTGAGTCATTAGATATTTCAAACTTTTATAATCAGAATATACATGACATTTCGCACTAAACAAATAGTGTCGCCAGATTTTTAAAGCAAATAAATAGCAGCTAATTCAAGGTCGTGTGTCGGATAATTCTTTTCATATGGATTTAACTGTCTCAAAACATAGGCTATAACTTTTCCTTCTTGCATCAGAACACAACTTAAATCATTCATCGAAGCATCACTGTAAATGACAAATTCTTTACCCGATTCTGGCTGTACTAACACTGGAGCTTCAGTCAATAAGGCTTTCAACTGATCAAAACTTCTCTAACACTTTTCAAACCATTCAAATTTCACATCTTTCTGAAGCAATTTTGTCAATGGTGTTGCAATCATAGAAAATCCTTTTACGAACCGTCGGTAATAATCAACAAGTCCTAGAAAACTACGGACTTCAGAAACATTTCTCGAAGGCTTCCAATCCAAAATAGCTGAAATCTTGCTCGGATCAACTCCGATACCAGATGCTGACACAACATGTCCCAGAAAACTGACTTCTCACAACTAGAATTCACATTTGCTAAACTTCGCATACAACTGCTTATCTCGTAAAGTGTAGCACTACTCTCAAATGCTCGGCATACTCAATTTCATCACGCGAATAAATCAAAATGTCATCAATGAATATGACAACAAATCGATCTACATACAGTCTAAAAATTCTGTTCATCAAATTCATAAAAACAGTAGTGCATTTGTTAATCCGAAAGGCATAACTAAAAACTCATAGTGTCCGTACCTCGTTTGAAAAGCAGTTTTTGGAATGTCTGAATCTTTTACTCTCAACTGATAATAGCCCGATGTCAGATCTATCTTTGAAAACACAGTAGCTCCTTTCAACTGATCAAACAAATCATCAATTCTGGGCAGAGATATTTGTTCTTAGTAGTCACTTTATTTAACTGACGATAATTAATGTACATTCTCATCGTGCCGTCTTACTTTTTCACAAACAAAACGGGAACACCCCAAGGTGAGAAACTCGATCTTGTGAATCCTCTATCAGTCAACTCCTGGAACTGAGACTTTAATTCTTTTAACTCGGTCAGAGCTTTTTTATACGGAGCTATCAAAATCAGAGTAGTCTTTGGCACTGATTGAATGCCAAATTCAACATCTCGAATTAGAGGTAATCCCATAAGTTCTTCAGGAAACACATCTGGGAATTCATAGACAACAAGCACTGATTCAATTTTCTTTTCTGTCACTTTCGAATCGATCACATAAGCAAAGTAGGCTTCAAAACCCTTTTCAAACTTTTCAAAGCTTTTATCAAAGATATCATAGCGGATAATCCATTTAAGTCACTAGATTCAATTTGGTCTATTTCATCATTCTTGCATCTTAAATCAATAGTTTTCCGTTTGCAATTCACAGCAGCATCATGCAAAGTTAGTCAATCCATACCCAGAATTATATCAAATTCATCAAAAGGTAATAACATCAGATCAGCCAGAAAATAGATATCTCGAAACTTCAATGGACAATTCTTGCACACTTTATCAACCAGAACATTTTTGCTTAAGGGGTTTGATACTCTAATTATGAATTCAATAGACTCTACAGGCAAAGTTTTACTGGATACTAAAGTCTCACGTACATAAGAATAAGTAGATCATTGATTTGTCAATGCAATCACAATAGTATCATAGAGAGTGAAAGTACCAGTAATAACATCTGGAGATGAAGCTTCTTCGCGAGCGTGAATAGCATAAGCTCTGGCAGGTACTCGAGCCTCAGATTTAATAGTAGTGTCTTTAGTCATTCTCTGAGTGCCACCCACATTACCCGTGTTTCTGGGTGATCTACCTCGAGCTGTATTGCAACTTGGCCTCAGATTTTGCACAATCTCTTGCTCTATAGATTCAGGAAATTCACGGATAAAATGATCTAAAGATCCACATTTGAAACAAGCCTGATCGTATAGTTTACAATTGTCGGGATGTCTTTTACCACAATGTCTACACTCGAGTCGGTCAGATTTGACATTTTCGACACTAGCGATCGAAGTAGCTGAAGCTCTAAAGCTCGAATGTGATCTTGTACGATCTCTACTCAAATGACCCATAGTAGCCTTTGAACGGCTATAATCATCTCGAAACTTCTTTGATGCAGACTGAAATCACTTATTCGATCTTTTTTTGTACCTCTCTAGCTTTCGAGTCAGCTTTCCTTTTCTCTTTACTCAATTATTCAGGTTTAGACGCTCGTTCAACAAGCACCACCATCTCTTTTATCTCCAGAATCCCAACTAACAAACGGATGTCTTCATTTAAACCGTCTTCAAACCTTTTACACATTATTGCTTCAGTTGAGACACATTCTCGTACATACTGACTCAATCTTATGAATTCTCACTCATATTCCGTAACAGACATATGGCCATGCTTCAACTCAAGAAACTCTTTACGTTTCTGATCGATGAATCTCTGACTGATGTACTTCTTTCTAAACTCAGTCTGAAAGAACTCCCAAGTGACTCGTTCTTTTAGAACCACTGAAATCAACGTTTTTGACCAATGATACGCCGTATCTCTCAGTAGCGAAATAGTACATTTAAGAATTCATCGGGATACATGACATTTCATCAAACACTCGTATTGTATTATCGAGCCAAAACTCAGCTCTTTCGGCATCATCATCAATAGTAGCTCTAAACTTTTCAGCCCCGTACTTTCTAATTTTATCAATCGGTGGCTTAATCAACTAAATCAGATTTACAACTTGTGGCATGACAGAGACTTGTGAAGGATTAGACGGGGGTGAAAGTTGCGGAGTAGCCGGATTAGTTCTCATATACTGAGTGAACCAATCATTCATCATTTGGTAAGAGGCTACTTAGCCTCTCCCTCATGGCTACTAGTAATAGGTCTAGAATCGGATTGCACTGCCCCTTAAGGGGGAGCGGGTGCATTACTTTCAATATCATCAGCTACGGCTCGTTCGGGATCCATTTACTATATAAAAAATACATTTCATTGTCAAGAATCATCGTACTATCGTAGTTCATATATATATGGCATGAATAGCTAGACTCACATATGCTACGTTAGTCCTAGAATCGACTAAACCGTAGCTCTGATACTAATAAAATGTAACACCCCTAATCTGTATCCATTACCAGATTAGGGTTATGAGGCATTACCGAACATATCAAAACATTTTATAATCAATTCACAAATATCATCCACAGATCATGGCATCATAGTCAAACATCATCACAAAGTCCCTTTCTTGGGTCAACGAGACCTTAAACATGCATTAGGAAGGGGTCGAGACTAATCCGAGCACATACAAAATTTCTCAAAACTAAGCAATTTTTCAAAGTTATAAAGGTCACACACCTACGTGAACAGGCCGTATGCCTCACACGGCATTAGACACGCCCGTGTGTCTAGGTCGTGACAAAACAAGGCATACATTCTAACTTATCGACACTGCCACAACACACACCCGTGTGCCAGGCCGTGTGAAAATTAGGAAGGCTACTGACTTGGCCACACGGCCTAACACACATCTGTGTGTGCGACCGTGTGGTTTGGCCAGGCTTACTTCGAAGTGGCCCTCAAGCGACATGGCAGAGACACACACCCGTGTCCCTGCCCGTGTGGGAAAAAAATAGGACATTTACAAGGCCAATATGCCACCCATTTTGGGTCCTTCCTACAGGCATCAATTAAACATCAATTGCACCATAATTTCAACCAATTTCAATAACAAAACATTCATCATTCATGTCATATAATCACCAACCAATTTCATCTTTATTATCCAAACCAAAACATACCAAAATCACATACCAAACTCATTCATTCATACATGTCATTATCCCAATTTTTCACGTCTATTCTCATATCAAAATCATACCATTTCCATAACTAATTCACATAACTAACTTACCAAATTGACTATTTTTCACTAGGCCATTTATGCACATCAAAATATACTATTTCTTAACACAACTTATATACCAAAAACCAAACCAAATAGCAACTTTAATCTAACCATATCACATGACATGATATACACTTTACAAATCATAATCAAATACTTCTAGTCTATACATGCCATACTTTAATATTCACATTTTGAAAAGGTACCAAAATAGAGTTCGATAGTGTAGTGATGATCCTCGATGATCCCCGAGCTTCAAATAGCTTCGATAATCTGTAAAATAATTGAAAAACACGCAAAGTAAGCTTTCAAAAGCTTAATAAGCCATATACAAATTAACTTATCACATAACACAATTCTAAACCAATTAATTCATGTAGCTTATGAAAAAATACAATCACATATCCATATGTCTCATGTAGCTCGTTTGATCATAATTCACTCACATGTAACATATGTCCACAAATGTACATATACTCACATGTAACATATGTCCACAAACGTACCGGAATTGGATACGCATTCACATAGTCATTTATTCCTCAGAATGCCTGTTGAACCGTACGGAATCAAATAGGATACACGGATAACTCGGAAAAACTCGTATAATGCCAACATCCCAGACGTGGTCTTACATGTAATCAAATATCGATGCCACTGCCCCAGACAAGGTGTTACATGAAATCAAATACGATGTCGATGTCCCAGACATGGTCTTACACGTAAATCTCAAATCGATGCCAATGTCCCAGACGTAGTCTTAAAGGTAACACACCTCTGAATCCTATGTCATGACATATGTATCCTAACTATTCCTATGGTTCGTACGGGACTTTTCAGACGTCGTCACATTATCGAAACTTTATCGGATTTCTCATATTCAACTCAAATAGCCATTTATCATTATTCAATGGCATATAAGCAATAATAATTCAATTCAAAACACATTTATTTGTATATCGACTTACCTCGTACGGGAATGAATGGAAACGAACGGCTATTCAACTACTTTCGACTTTCCCCGATCTAATTCCATTTTCTTTGGTTCTTGATCTATAAACATTCAAATTTAACTCTTTTATTCAACAAATCATTCAAGTAAATCCATATGCACATATTTAGGGAATTTTACAAATTAGCCTTCACATTTTCACATTTTAACACTTTAGTCCCTAATTCATAAAATCAAAAAATACACATAATTTCATATTACACATGCTAGGCCGAATTTTCCTCTAGTCCATATAAGCCCATATATTTTATTTATTTCATATTTTAGCCCCTTAAAATCTCATTTTCATAATTTAGCCCAAATTACTCAAATTCATCAAAAATTCAAATACAAAACACATTAATCTAACACATGTCTTTCATTTTTCATCAATTAACATAAAAAATCTCACAAATTTCATCAATGACTCAACTCAAAATCTTCATCAATTTTAAAAATTCAAGCATGGGCTACCTAGAGAACTAAGCAACAATCACAAAAATATAGAAATCATCAAAAACTGAGTCAAAACTGGACCTTAATCAAGCTTCTAAGTTGTCGAACCCTAAAAACACATCCATAGCTTTCTTCCTTTTTTATTTTCGGCAAAAAATATGATAATATGACTAAAATTTGATTTTTATTTTATTTTATTAACCTTTATTAACATAATTACAAACATGTCCTTGATTAATAACCTTTAACACATAATGATTCATGTCTATGAAAGTCCATTAACATTAATCATGCCATATTCACATCATAAGGACCTTAAATTAATAAGCCATAACAATTAGGCACTTTAACATATAGTATGCTACTTTTACATTTTACGCGATTAAGTCCTTTTATCAAATCGTGCACACAAATGATAAAATTAAATCACAAAATTTTTACAGATATCAATTCACATATTATAAGCATGGAAAATAGTATAAAAATATTTTTCTAACTTGGATTTGTGGTCCCGAAACTACTATTCTAACTATGGTCTAAATCAGGCTGTTATAGAACGGATTTAACTTAAAGGAATCAAGGATATCATATGAGGGTAACACACACATGACGAGGTCATTGGACAAAGTAGTTAGATGAATTGCTTTTGTAAAGAGTATACAATAAGAAGTTTTCAATCATAGTACTTCTTGTGGACTGACTCCATGATTAAGTAATTGTGAATTATCGGAATAATGCTTTTGGAAATAATTGCAATCACTAGAGTCTGATTGTATATGTCCGATTGGTACCTCTGCTAGCTTAAAAAAGCTCAGTGGAATTGTATTTGAATCAAAATTAAATTATACGACTTTGAGAATAATTAAATTAAGTCGAATTATTTGATGTGAAAGTAAATTAGGTGGTCGTAAGAATTGTTCAACTAGAGAATTTGATTAAAGAATTTTCTTAAAAAATTAATTTGGAAAATCTAATTGATTTTTGGAAAAATTAATTTTGATTAAGTAAAATTAAATTAATCAAACCAATTAAAATAAATATGATATTTTTGGAAGTTAATTTTCAAGTCAGACAATTGGTCCAATGGGTAATTGAACTTGAAAATTAGACCTGAGATCGTAAATTGGGCCGAGAAGCCCAAAACTGAGACCAAGACCCAAAAACTAGTCGAATCGGGCCGATTGTCTTACTAGTGGCTAGGCTATACTGGTTGGGTCGTTAATAACCCGGGTTGAATCAGCTGTAGCCGAACCGGCTCGAGGTGCCGTAAGGGTGTCGCACTTGCATCACCAAACACGGTGGTGCCGGTGGCTGCGATGGTGGCATCCTGGTGTGTAACAACCCATTTTTCAGTGAAATCGAAACAGTGGATTCGGGACCACAAATCTGACCCAAAAATATGATTTACATTTATTTCATAATATGGTCCGTATTATAATAGGCATGTCGTGTGAAAATGTTGATACGAAATTTTTATCGATTAAGTGTTTAATTACGAGAAGGACTAAATCGCATAAAACGCGAAAGTTAAATTCTTGTAGCTAGAAGGATCCAATAACTATGGAATTCAAAACTAGAGGTCCTTATATGGTAAGTAAACCATTGAAGAGTAGTTAGTAGATATTTTAATGACTTATCCATGGAAAAATTAGAAAAGGCAAGTGACTAAATTGGAAATCACTAAAATTAAAAAATGGTAATTAAATAAAAAGAAATAATCATCTAATTTCATATCATCTTCCCCAAAATTTCTATGGAAACCTTAGGAGAGAGGAAGACAACTTACCAAGCTTGAAAAGGTATGAAATCAAGTCTTGTTTTTTAATTATTTTTTTATTTTTGAAACCGGGATAGTCTAATCTCTCTATTTAGGGGATTAATTTGAAAAGTTATCAAGGTATGAAATTTGGGTCATGGATGAATATGCTGAAAATTAGAAATTTATGGTAGAAAATGAAAGTTTGTTCATAAATAAACAACTTTTACAAAGCAAATTTTGATGAAAACATGATTTAGGGACTAAAAATGAAAAGTTATAAAATTTGATGAAAAATTCTAAAATTTTACGAACACATGTGCAGGAAAATTTGTAATGGGGCTTTGGTTAGGCTTGGAATAGGGAGTAATTTGCACAAGTTTCATTTTCCGGGCCTAGGGACAAAATCAGAATTTTTGGAAAAGTTAAGGGCAAAATGGTAATTTTACCTAGGTCGTAAATTGAGTCCATTTAAATATGAAATATTTGAAATTGATAGTTAAATTCATTTATATAGATCCGGACAACACTAATTCAAGGTTAGATCGAGGAAAAGAAAAGGTTTCTGATTAGTAGACTTTTTACACGAACAAGTGTCGAGGTAAGTTCGTGTAACTTAATCCGGCATGAAATTATGTTTAATTGAATGTTGTGTTATATGGAATGTGATTTATATTGATGTAAATTACTTGAATGTTATCATGAGAAATTTAATACATGCTTGAAATGATGAAAAAGGGGTTAAGTCCCGATTGCATGTTGAATCCCAATTATTATATGCGCTTTCCCGAAACTAATAAGGTTCTGCATTTGTTGCAGACGGGATTTAGCTCAGACGAGTAATCCCATTGACCTTGTTATAGAAAGGATTTAGCCCGGATGGGTAATCTCGATATAATACCTCTCGAGCATACGTTATGATAAGGGTTTAGTCTGGACTGGTAATCCTAATTGAGCTCTTCTGAGCTTACGTTATATAACAGATTTAGCCTAGACTGGTAATCCTGTTTTACGATATATGGCTCAAGAGAGTGTTTCTTGGTTAAGTGCCCTAATGGGTACCCTTGAATATGAAATTGACAGACTATTAAATCGTACACTTCGAGTGTGCTACTTAAGCATCCATCGGGATTCAATGATTCAATGGACATATAACTCTTGACATGGCATGAAAATCTTGAGATGATATGATAATGACTTGAAAGAATATTGCTTGATGAGCTCATCTATGTTACTTGATTGATATGAAGATTTTGGTGACTAACATGTTTGATTGAATGTATGTGATTAGGAAATTTAGCCAAATGGATGGAAGCATAACATTGTATGCCTAGATTTAATAAGCAAGATTGATAAGTTTAGTTTCCGTTATACGAACTTACTAAGCATGAAATGCTTACTCCGTTTATTTTTCCCCTGTTTTATAGTGATCGGAAGCTCGTGAAGGTTGGAGATCGTTGGAGCATCGTCACACTATCCACTAGTCATTTTGGGTATACTTAGTAAAAATCATTTTGGTATAATGGCATGTATAGGACAACTTGGCCAATAGTGGCTTGAAATGTTATTTTGTAACCTAGCCATTGGAATGGCTAGTAATGGTTCATTTTGGTATTACTAAGTAGATTATTATGATATACATATACACATGTGTTATGTTATGAATATCTTATCAAAGGTTGCTATTGCCTAAGTTAATCCAAGGTAAGTTTATAAACACCTATGCATGTAATGGTATGCCTTGTTAAATGATGAATTTGCCTATTTTAAATGCTTGGAATGGTTGGTATTGGTTGTGTGTTTCAAGTGCAGGTCTTGGGTGAAATTTTGGGTGAGAAATGAAGCTAGAAATAACTTCATTTTGTCCACAAGAGCAGACATACGGGCATGTGTCTAGACCGTGTGTGGCACACAACTTAGTAACATGGGCATGTGGTTAGGTCGTGTGTCCCCTGCACCTTAATTTTGAGAAACAAAATGCTCAGAATTGAGTACACGGGTAGAGACACGGGCGTGTGTCTCAGCTGTATGTGCCACATGGCCTAGAACATGAGCGTGTGTCTTGGCCATGTGAAACCTACACCTAATTTTGAATTAAATTAATTAACCACACGGCCTAGCACACGAGCGTGTGGCATGGCCGTGTGTACAAGTTAGATTGTTACACGGGGTCAAACACGGCCTCTAACACGGGCGTGTCCTAGGGTCACACGGACGTGTCCCTTGGACTACACGGGCGTGTAAGCCTTGTACCTTGGAAAATTTTTGTAATTTTGTGAAAAATTCTTAGAGTTCCCGATTAAGTCCCGACTCGATTCTAATGCTCGTATTGGGCCTCGAGGGCCCAATCAATGAACATTATGGATGATCACGGTAAATGAATGGTAAATTACGTAGATTAATAAAAAAATGTTCTGAATGTTCTGGTAATGCTCTGAAACACTGTTCTGGAAACGGGTATTGGTTAGGGGTGTTACACGGTGCCTTACGGCGGTTGGTCATCAATGATTGAGCAGTGGAAGAGTTACACCTACTGGGATTCTACCAGAGAATTTGGTTTCAGATTAATTATTTCAAAAATAATATTATTTTAATAGTTTTATATTAAATTAAATTTAATACTTATCTTATTTTATTAATTAAATATTAAAGTGATTATTTTAATATTTAATTTAATTTAATTTTATCTTGTAGATAAGCATTCTATTATTTTAATAAGATTCAATATTAAATTTAATCTAATATTTATCTTGATAAATATTATATTAATTTAATATTAAAGTGATTAAGTTTAACCATAGTTGAACTCTCTAAACTCTCCCTATATAAAAAGAGCCTTGGGTCATTATTTACACACACTTGAATTGAAAAGAAAGTTGTAGAGAGAAAATTCTCTAAAGAAATTATTATAGAAAATTTCTAGAAATATTTTTCTGACTTACAACTTGACCCAAAAGTTTAGAGAAATTGTAAAATTATCCTACTGGTAATTTTTTTGAAAAATTTTCTAATTCGAAGTGAGCCAGCACTCGGTAGACGTGAGCTTGAGGATAGCGGACAAAACTACTCATTCGAAGCGCTCATCCTAGACGAATCGAAAAGGTACAATTTTGATTAAGTGTTTATTACTTTATATATCACAACTAACATCTTGTTTTGGAAAAAATTTCAAACTTTGATTTTTCTCTAAATTTATTTTTCGCTACGTTTTCTAAACCCACTTTTTCCAACAAGCTAGGTGTAGGGGTAACAAATTGCGGGGTTGAAAATAGGAAAGGATGAATAATGTTTTGAGGACGAGAGGTTAAGTCAACATGTAATGGAGTTCTTTAAGGATCTTTATACTGTGGATTACTTGGTCAATGGTTTGTATCCGTTTTAGGGCAAATTTATGTCACTCTCTACTAGTGAGTAAGATGACTTATTGGTAACAGCTACAAATGATGAGATTAAGAGAGTTGTATTTAGTATGGCACCATTTAAGGCTTCAGGTGTCAACAGGTTCCATGCGAAATTTTATCATTTTCAGTGAGATGTGGTTGGTGCATCGATTTGCTCTTTCATTCGGCAAGTTTTAGGGGGGCAACACTTGGATCCTAAATTGAATAGAACTTTGATTGTTCTATTACCTAAGATTCAAAGTCCTGATTTGATTACTCAGTTTACGCTGATTGGACTATGCACCGTCTTGTACAATATTGTTACCAAAATGATTGTTAATAGATTACAGTTATTGATGGGGAACTTGATTAAGCATAACCAAGCAAGTTTTATAGTGGTAAGTAATATCTCTGACAATTTCATCATTTCCCAAGAGGGCGTACATTCTATGAAGAAGTGCAAAAGAAAGAAATGTTGGATGGCTGTGAAGATCGACTTGAAGAAAGCTTATGGTAGAGTTAGATGGCATTTTTTAGAGGATATTCTTTTTGAAGCTGGTTTTCCACGGTTGTTAATTATTGTTATTTTAAATTGTATGTCATCATCTTCTTTACAGGTTCTTCAGAATGGTATAATGATAGATGTGTTTAGACCGATGCGTGGCATTCGATAAGGAGATCCTTTATCTCCATATCTTTATGTTCTCTGTATGGAACAACTAGGCCATTGTATTGATAATGTAGTGGAACAAAAAACTTGGTCCCCGTTGAAATTATCAAGAAGTGGTCCTGATTTGTCACATCTATTTTTTGTCGATGATCTCATGTTGTTTTGTGAGGTGGATAGGAGGCAGGCAACTTTGATCAATGGAATCTTTAATGATTTTTGTTACTTTTCAGGTCAAAAGGTAAATAGAAGCCAATCACAAGTGTTTTTTTTTTATAACATTCCGAATACTTTAGCAGTAGCAATTTGCAATAAGATAGGGTTTGTGCGAGTTGATGATCTAGGAAGTTATCTTGGAATGCCATTACTTTATAAAAGAACTGTAACAAATACATTCGAGTTTGTGGTTAATAAGGAAAGGAACAAACTTAATGGTTGAGAAGCAAAAAAATTATCACTGACGGGGAGAATAACGTCAACAAAATCTATTCTACTAGCAATTCCCAACTTCTTCATGAGTACGGTACGTATACCGGTTTCGATTTTTAAGGAGATCGAGAGATTAGTATGTAACTTTGTTTGAGGCATTAGCTCCAAAGCTAGGAGACTGACGCTTGTTTCTTGGCGAGACTGTTGTAAACCTCTCAATTTGGGGGGCTTAGACTGCAAAATTTGGTGGATCAAAACAAAGTTTTTATATTGAAATTAGGTTTTCAATTACTTACGAAGATAGATGCACTGTGGATTCAAGTGTTAAGAAATAAATCGTGTTTACAGGCTAGTTCCAACCTCAATTGTGAGGAGCAACTATTCTTTCATTTGGTGATCATTGAATGCAGTTTGGCCAGAGGTAACTAACAATATTTTTTGGTCCATTGGTGATGCTCAATTCACTAATTTTTGGAATGATGTATGGTTTTGGCAGATTGGTCCGCTCAGAGCTTTCTTTAGAGGGTTTGGTAAACCAAATGACACACTCCATGTGTGTTATTTTGTTGATTCTAATGGAGATTGGGATTGGTCCCAATTGAGATGTTTGATTCCTGATAATGTAGTTAACCAGATAACAACAATGTTGCCACCTACTTCTGATGCAGGCTTGGACCAGCTAGCATGGAAATGGATGATGAAAGAGAACTTCTCTAGTTTTGAGACATATATGAATCTTTGTATGGTGAGTCATGAGGCTTTTCCTATATGGATATTTATATGGAAAACTAAGACACCTCAATGGGTTCGGGTATTCCTTTGTCTCTTTTGGCAAAATAGATTGTTAATGAATGGGAAACGATTGAGGAGGCACATATCAAATGATAGGAATTGTCTCAGATGTGCTACTTTATGCTAATCTGGGATTCATATTGTGCGGGATTGCCTATTTTCAAGGGAGGTTTGGATGTCAGTTGTGTCGATTCACGCTCACACTATTTTCTTTTCATTACAGCTAAATGATTGGTTACTTTAGAATATTTAGGAAAGGGGGCATTGTGGGAGTAAGGATTTTGAATCGCAGCCTCTTTTCTCCATGATATGTTGGTTGTTATGGAATAATAAGAATCATCTTGTCTTTTCTAATGGACATAATTACATCTAAAATCTTGTGGATACAGGTCTCATATGGGCAAAAAGTTATGCAACTTCTAGTTCTAGTCTGTTTAAGTCAAATCCAATGGTCACTAACTATCATTGGTCACCACCAAAGGATGGATGGATTAAGCTAAATATGGATAGAGCAGTGCCATCTAATAATGCGAACATCGATTGGAGGTGTGTTGATGGACTCGAATGCAAGGTGGTTATATGGCTATACTATGTTATTGGGTAAGGAATTGATTTTTAAAATTGAAGTTAGATCTGTTTTAGAAGAACTACGCATAGCTTGGGATAAGGGTTTTAGACAAATAGAACTTGAATGTGACAATGTGGTGTTGGTTGAATCTCTTTTGGCTGGTAGTGCTGCTAGTAGTAAAATCGTGGAATTACAGTTGATTTATGAAATGATGCACCAAGAATGAGAAATCTGATTATGACATGTGTCGAGATCTTAGAATGAAGTTGCGGATTGCTTGGCCAAAAGAGCCACTAGTCTTACTAGTTTACAATTATTTGTTGCTCCTCCAGATGCAGTGAAGGATGTTTTTTTAAAGGATTGTAATAAAGCTTTGATATTGTAATGAAACCCGTGGTTGTAATCGCATAAGTTACTGTTTATTTTCTACCAAAAAATATTGATGATTGGGAAAAAAATACCCTTGTTGCAATATATTATTTTTGTTAAGCTTTTCTTTATTTTATTAGCTTTATAAGGCAATGGATGCCTTCATATGTTCCATAAAGAATTTAATATAGAAGGTAATGAAAATAATAAAATTATTAAAAAAATCTCATATGATCACTCTCTTCCTATAAATAATATATCTTGCACATATCATCAATAAAAAATTTAATGAATACATTTTTTAAAATAGTATATTTGCTTTATTATTGTAATAACTTTTATACAACAACTTTGGTTTAATTAGAAATTTCAGATATGAATTTTAATTTTGTGCAATTTTATACATGAAATTTTTATTTGATTCAGTTCTCACAAATTTTATACAATGATTATACCTTTCAAAACAAGTTTTCTAGCACAATTCACTTAGGCTACAAGTCATCCATTTTAAACCATATTCATCTACCTCAAAAGAAAATCAAAACAAGCCAAAACCATCATTTAAAATCACCATCCTACGTGCCTAACCAGTATGCCTTAAATTGGCACCTCAAGCAATAACTCAAAACTATCCAAATGACTAGATTCAAACATACCAATATGCTTCCAATGACAACTCAAAATGTCAAGCCAGACATGTATGCATTCAACCATTTCGTATTTAATTTCATGTTAGTCTTATAACTAAGTACTAGAACTACCAAATCCTTTTAAGCAAAGCATAAATATGAACATCCAACTTACCAAATCATTTATAAGGATCACTTAAGTATATTATCCATCATACTATCTCCAAACATCAATCAAGACACATCACATATCATGGTTTCGATCTCGCCCTAGATTTTTTTTGACCTGAATCCTTAGATTGTTGCCTTCCTCTAGCAACCAAATCGAGGCTTGCCCATCTAACTTGTTTTTCGAACCTAACTTGTTGTCAAGTTTATCGTTACTCAATAAGTTCCCCTTCACATCCTCAAATGAGAGTCTTTCTCTATCATAAATTAGGGTTTCCCTGAAAGTTTTATATAAAGAGACAAAGAACACAACAACAACATAGCCTAATCTTCATCGTCAATGTTGGCCTCAACATTCCTTTGGTAATTAAGGAAAGTAAAAAATTCACTGATGTGAGCCTTAATAGACTCACCTTTAGCTATACGGAACGTGTATAATCATTGTTTGAATACCAAGCAATTTGTGAGAGACTTTGTCATGTAAAGGGCTTCTAATTTCTTCCATAAGGCTACTGCAATTTTTTTTTTGTAAGCACCTCCTGCAACACATTGTTAATGAAACACAATTGAATTGTTGACAGAGTCTTCTCATGAAGCTCCTCCCATTTTGTTTGATTCACATCTGCAGGCTTTTACCATGTAATAACCTTTTTCAGATCATTCTGAACTAGAATTTCGTAATTCGAACTTGCCAGAAATTAAAATTTGGGACCCTATCAAACTTCTCAATATTACTTCATTGTCATCTCTGAATAGGTTGAATGCGAAAACCAAATTTGACTCTGATACCAATTTGTTAGGATAAACCCAAATTATTTGACGAACAAGAACGAATAGAGAAAAATTGGATACAAATATTTACATGAAAAAACCTCCAAAGAGGATAAAAAAACCATGGGCAAAAGAAACTTTACTAGAATGGAAAAAATTGAAGAGGAGTACAAGATGGAGAAATAATAAACAAGCTCAAACCCAAAATACAAAGTTCTCCCGAAATTCCCACAAAGCTCTCTTAATTGTGTTGTTGAATCGAACTCTGTAGGGTTGCTAAAAGTCCTATTTATATGTTAAAATTCGTGTGAATATATGACTAAAATATCCCTAGAATAATCAGAGTTAGACTAGGAAAAGATAGTAAAATTTAACTAGGAGAAGAAACCCAATTTAGTAGGGAACAAGTCGCCACGTCGTGACGTGGCATATTTCCTCGTCGGAATATCATTCTTTCCATCATCAAGACGTGACGATTCTTCTCGTCGGGACGTTGTTGTCGTGTCATCAGGATGTCAACTCTTCTTTGTCATGATGTCAACTCTGTTTCCTCCAAAATACGACGCATGTTCCATATAAATTATTTTTAAAATAACTTCGAATTTTTAGGATTTAAATAATATAAATTTTTGTTATAACTTTATAAAATACACAAATTATATTATAATTTTTTGGCTATAACCATCCCAAACACTTATATGTGTTCATACTTATAATATAATTTTTATAAATTTTATAGAAATATATTTTAAAATTAGATTTGGGTATTATTATATGTGTAATTACTCCAATTTTAATCATCCCTAAGAATTTGATGGAACCCATCAATTACAATGGTTATCCAAACATGTCACATTTGTGTAATTATAAGTAATTACATCCAAATCCAATTACTAGGTAGCTTTCTAAATAATACCTAATAATTTTTATTTTATTTACTTCAAAAATTCTAACTCGTATATTCTCAAATTAACACTATTATGAGTGGGTTTTAGAAATTTATGAAAAATACTTTTATAAATTAGTTAAATATTTTTAAAAATATTTTATAATTACAAATTATTAATTATTTTTAGAAATTCATTAAATTAAAAAACTAATGTTATAAGAATATTATAAATTTAATATATACAATCGATTCATGCATCATAAATAAATACAAATAAATAGATTTATAAAAGGTTTAAATACGCTAAAGGTCTTTATACTCAATTTAGTCCTTATAATTTCAAGACATGGAGTCCTTATACTTTTCTGATTTTAAAATCTTGATCCCGCCGTTCAATTTTGCTGTTAAAGCTAACAATATCAAAGACAAAATAACTTTTTAGCTCTCAACATTTACAATTTTTTACTCAATTTGGTTCTTACCCTTTAAAAGTACATAATTTTTAAAAAATATTTTATTTTTCATATTTTACAAAACATAACAATTAAAAAATTATATTTTTAAAAAAATAAAAATAAATATAATCTTTTAAAAATAAAAATATAATTTTTAAAAATTAAAATTAAGAAAAAATAAAAATTCTTAAAAATTCAAAAATAAAAATCATTTTAAAAATATAAACAAAAATTTAAAATTTAAAAATTCAATGTTATCTAGATTGGAGTGGGAACAGTTGGGGTATTGGTCCATTGAGAAATAAAAATTTGGTTCAGCCGTGAATTGCTACGAATTGGTTCAACTGTGTTAAAAAATCGATTTGATCGATTCAAAGCAAATAAATTATTAAAAATAAAAATAAAAAAATATCAAAAATTATAAAAATTGGTTCAATTGATAGTTCAACTAATTTTTTTAGCCTCGTTCACCCAGTCCATACTAATTTACGGGTCAACCAGTATTTTTAACATTTTAAAACTTTTTTAGCTTCAACATTTACAGTTTTTTGTCAATTTGTTTCATACCCTTTAAAAAAATGTTAATTTTAAAAAAAATTTAAATATGTATTTCTTATTTTAAACAAAAAAATTAAATATAGTATAAAAAGAAAATATGAAAAAGAACTCTTTAAAATTCAAAACTAAAAATATTTGTAAAATTTAAAAAAATCTCAAAATTCAATGTTATCTAAACTAAACTGGATCGATTGGATCAAGAACCAGTTGAGGTATCGGTCCATGGAATGGTAAAAAAATTGGTTGATCTGTGAACCGATATGAATTGGTTGAATTGAGCTAAAGAATCAGTTGAACTGAAAGTTGAACAAATTTTTATATATTTTTAATATTTTTATTTTTGATGTTTTAATAATTTATTTTCTTTGAATCATTCAGGCCAGTTGTTTTGGGAACTAATTGGTCAAACTCGTTCAAAATTGGTTCAATTCCGATCCAATTGGCGGTCTAATTTGGTTTAGATAACATTTAATTTTGGAATGTTTGTTTATATTTTTAAAGTCATTTTATATTTTGAATTTTAAAATTTTAATTTTTTCATATTTTTAATTTTTTAGAAACTATATTTTTAATTTTTATATTTTTATCTAAAATATGAAAATAAATTAAATTTTAAAATTTTAATGTACTTTTAAAGGATAATGATCAAATTGATAAAAATTCTAAATGTTAAGGGCTAAAAGAGTTATTTTACCTTTAGCACCATTAACTTTAATGGTGAAGTTAGGGAGAAGACCAAGACTTTTAGATAAAAAATACAAGGTCTCAATGTCTCAAAATTAAAATGTAGAGACAAAATTTTAAATTTTAATAGGGTACAGGGGGCATTAGCATATTTAAGCCTTTATAAAAATATGACAATTAAATCTACGAATATGGTTTTGATATAATTGGGCTGAGGTTTTGGATCTTAAAAGGCCGAGTTCAAATAAAAATAAAAATCACGACATTTTTTTTGATAATTTAGTTATATTATTCTTTTTTTTTTTTAAAATTGTTTTACAGAGACAAAAGAAGCAGGCAGCATTTTCATTGTCACTGGGAAAAAAAGAAGAAAATAAAAGGAGAACAGAGAGTTCGTTTTCTTTGTCGTTCAGATCCAAATCTCTGCCTGCTTTACTCTTCTTAGATCTCCGAATTCCAACTTTTGGATCTTCAACTGCAGATCTTAGATTTGAAAAGAAATTCGATTTAATTCCGTGCAGCCGTCGTTCGTTGATTGATTTATTTGAAGCGTTTAATTGATTGGATCTGATTCGAGCTCTCTACGAAACTTTCAACCCTGGACCCAATCATGAATCCTTTCTCGTCCGGTACTCGTCTACGGTGAGCATCAATTCCTTCCGTTGCAATTTATTCTTTTTGTCCTCCCTTTTCCTTTTAATTTGAAGGTCAGATCAAGAACACGATGGTTTTTATTTGAATGTATTGGTTTTTCGATTAAAAGAGCTGGGCTTCTGTGCAATTTGTTTTGATTCCTTGATTGAAATTTATGGTGTTCGGTTGTAGTTAGTTCTACTTAAAAGATGATTGCGTCTGAACTTAGAGCCGAATGGAGTTTGTTAGGAATTTCGGTTTCATAATTCCATTTTTCAAGCTAGCTTGGCTTTGAATTAGTTGCAGTTATGGGTGAAAATGTAGAAATATTTGAAGTTATAGCATATTCATATAGTAATGGGTTTGACAATAGCTTGATCTATTGTTTTCATGAATATTGGTAATATCGAATGATGCGCCAAATACCATTGGTGCTTAAGGTACAAATTTCTAGAGAGGAAACGAAAACATCCACCAGTTTACTATCCATACTTCCTCAACTTCTTGCACCATAGATATGTAAGTTATACAGCATTTTGGGATATTTATATGATCTTGAACCTTTAAACATCAGTAATTAGTGGCAATTTAGATATAAAATATAGTCAATGTAGTCATGTACGTAAGTATCCTCCAATATGGTTACCAAAGGTACAATAAGAATATCCTGGTTGTACAGTTGTACTTGTAATTCTGGTGGTTATATGTTCAAACTGATTTGTAGCACTTATCACACTTTTAGGAAACTATCGCAAAGTTGAATTCTCTTTTTACTTTTCCTTGTGTAGGCTGCTACGTGATTGTATCTGTTGCAATGTAACTGAATAGTTGTATCTTTCTCTATATAAATTTAGTATGATTAAACAAATTTGCAAATGATAACCTCTGTTCCCTGTTAGGGAATTCTAAGTCGGTTCTTTGCATTAGTTTGCTGAATTTCATCCATATTTTATGGATATAAAGATCTCAACCTCCTTGTCTTTATTCATCAAATGATTTATATCCTGATATTCTTCCCATGCGTAGTTCAGTAGTACGTTCCAGAAATTGTTGACAAGAACATTTTGGTATAAATTGCAAAATGGGATCTCTTAGTTATATGTAATTTTTTTGGGGAAAAGAAAAGAGGATCATGAATTTCTTGCTGGTTTTTAAGAACACTTTTGTTCTCCCTAAACAATTCAGGGACTAAGCTCCCCCCAAACACCTTTTGCCCTGTTTGAAATAACCAAATTATTGACCACATATTTTGTATATTTTCTTCTCCAAGTTATATCAATGGATCTGAACGATTGACTTGACTTTAGTTTATATGCATATCAGTTGAAACTGTTGTACTTACTGCTCCAATGCAGGGACATGATACGGGCTATACGTTCTTGCAAAACTGCAGCAGAAGAACGTGCTGTTGTAAGGAAAGAGTGTGCTGCTATTCGTGCTGCTATTAGTGAAAATGATCAAGACTATAGGCACCGTAACCTGGCAAAGCTCATGTTCATTCACATGCTTGGATATCCAACTCATTTTGGCCAAATGGAGTGCCTGAAGTTGATTGCGTCTTCTGGATTTCCAGAGAAGAGGATTGGATATCTTGGTCTTATGTTGCTTCTTGATGAAAGACAAGAGGTTCTGATGTTGGTAACAAATTCATTAAAGCAGTATCCTACATGTAGACTTTCTCAAGCTTTATTTGTTCCCATTTCCTTTTCCCTTTTACCATTTCTTTTCTCTATGAATAACATTGTCCCTGATAGGCTGGTGTTACCAAGGGTAAAAATAAGAAAATGGAGAGATATGGTTTAGTTTTTCAGAAACCTTAACTTATATGCAGAGATCTCAATCATTCAAACCAGTATATTATAGGACTTGCTCTCTGTGCTTTGGGAAATATTTGTTCGGCTGAAATGGCCCGTGACCTTGCACCAGAAGTAGAAAGATTGCTGCAGTTTCGAGATCCAAATATCCGGAAGAAAGTAAGTGTGTTCTATTCTTTATTCAAGGGCCTGTTGGCCACTGATTTTTGTTTCAATGAGATTTAAAATAAAGGAGGAAAAGGGAGGCTGATTTCAGGATTTGTGAATTTAACAAGCTTAAACATTGCTAATTATCCCTCTTAAAGGTACTTTCTTCCTCCTCCTTTCTTCTACGGGAGTTGGAAAGTTTTGATTTTTTTGTTGAGCTCTTCAAGTATCATGGTTTTGTTATTTATTTGTTTCCAATAATACCTTTGTAATCTTGTCAATGCAAAGGTTAAAAACATCCATGTGAATCCAAGGTCCACATGCCACACGACTAAGACCTCAAAATGTATGTTTTAATTATGCAACCTTCATATGCCTGCTACTTCCATGAAATCCGGATCTTTCTCTGCCCATTTATCTTAAGCAGGAGAATTTGCTGCACATACTCATTCAAGGGAATGGCATCTGTTGACTGTTTCCAGCCATTCTCTGAAGGCATTTTGATGTACTAAATTGGTTCATAAACAACTACTTGTTATCCTGTTGGAGGATTAATTTGATCATACTGACTTTCTTTTCTTCTTTTCTTTCTGGCCATGCCAACTTGCATTTGTTCATGAATTCTCATCATGTGCATTATCTGATAATTTTTAGGTTATGTCTTTTCTTGAGCGATCTGACTTCAATCTTTGACTCCTCTTGACTCTATCTGTTTTTTGTAGGCAGCATTGTGCTCCATAAGGATCATAAAAAAAGTTCCAGACCTTGCTGAAAACTTTATAAATCCTGCTGCTTCACTCCTTAGAGAAAAGCATCATGGAGTCCTAATAACAGGAATTCAACTTTGTACCGATCTATGTAAAGTCAGTTCGGAAGCCCTTGAATATTTTAGAGAGGTAATTTGGTTATGGATTTATAAGAATATAGCTATAGCATCAGAAAGACAAACACTTCATTGAGCATATAAAAACATTTTCTAACCCTGCGAAAGAAAAAGCCATAATTAAGAAATTTTTGTAAATATTACTTCTTTCTTTTGCTTGTTTGGACCGTCTCTACTCTACCAGCAATCCTTTGTTCTGGTTTTGGCTGGAGAGTACTTACCATCGACAGCATTGAAGAAAGGGATCAGGTTTACTAGTGTTATGTCCTAAACTGTTGGCTATCCTTTGGTTTTTGATACTAAGATGCTTCAGGTTAATTTTACAATTTGGTTTATAGGACTTACGAACTTGTTTTGGCCTTTAGGGTCATGCAAAAACAGGGTCCTTTTTTTGTATCATTTAAAGATTGAACTGAATCATATATGTGGACTTCAGTGGGAAGAAACTTGTCAAAAATGGATAGTGCATCAACTTTCTAATTGTGATAATAGCTTCTTTTATCATCACTGCAGAAATGTACTGAAGGTTTGGTCAAAACTCTGAAGGATATGGCAAACAGTCCCTATGCTCCTGAGTATGACATTGCTGGCATTACAGATCCTTTCCTTCATATAAGATTGCTTAAGCTTCTGCGGATATTGGGCCAAGGAGATGCTGATGCTAGTGACTGTATGAATGACATACTTGCTCAGGTATGTTGTGGCTATCTCTATTTTTGTAATATTGTCAAATTCATGAAAGAAGTATTTAAGCATAATGCATATCCCTATATTGTTTCTCTCACCAATGATTAACTGCATTGAGGTTTTTGTTTTGATTTTCATTTTGACAACATTAAGTTCTTCATTTTCGGTATTTTTTTCTTTTGCGGTAAATTTCATGTGCATGCTCATTGTCTGTGGAACACTGAATTTTCTTATTAGATGTTTGTAAAGAAAATAGGAAAAAATAGATTGCTCTATTGAGGAATGATATTTCTCTTAAAAAACATGGTTTAAGATAGTACTGCATGATGAAAAAAATACAAGTTTTGTCCTTGGTAGAAAATAAACTGGGCGTTCCTCAAATTTTGCTCCTTCACATGAGAAGTACCTTGATGAGATTGCTTGGAGCGTGTTAATTGAAAAGATTGTACTATTTGTAGTACAGTGGATATTGCTTTTAAAATCTCAATTCTGGAAAATGACTTGAAGCTAAACATTTAGAAAACTCCTTTCATGGGTCTTCAACAAGATTTCATTTCCTAATGAAGTTAAGGCTCTGTGGTCACATTTTTCTCTAGGTAGCAACAAAAATCGAGTCAAATAAAAACGCCGGAAATGCTATTCTTTATGAATGTGTTGGAACCATTATGAGCATTGAAGATAATGGTGGCTTACGTGTGCTTGCCATCAATATATTGGGAAGATTCTTGTCAAATCGTGACAACAATATCAGGTATTTTCTTTCAAATCTTATCTTGATTTTTCATGCCACTTTCTACACTTTCTTTGTTGCTTTACTATATTATGACACTGAGCCTTGCATGTTTTTCAGATATGTTGCATTAAATATGCTTATGAAGGCTATTACAGTGGATGCTCAAGCAGTGCAGAGACATAGGGCAACAATTTTGGAATGTGTAAAGGTTCGGCCTGAGGATATTAGATTTCATTTTCTTGATTATAATAGGTCTGATTTAGTTGTTGCTAAAGAAGCAGTCAAGCAGTTCGCTTTTGCTTTCCTTTTGTCTACCCAGTTTCTTTGGTTGTCATTTATTTTTTACTTTTAGGTGAACCCCGTATGTGATGGAATAAGACTTAGCTAAAAAAGCTGTGAGGATTAATTAACTCTTTAGATATCACTTGATCTTTTTTTTTCCATTGAGGATAAATTCTTTGTTGTCAAAAGGAATTGTGACCGTTATTATTGTTTGGTTGGTCACTTTTGATTGGTATTTGGATATATTAGGGATTCAATTTTGGAGATATAGTAATTTCCAGTATCTGCCTTGGGCTTGGGTCAGGGGTAGGTTGGAATAGGAATTGGATAGAGATCCTAAATTTGAGCAGTAGTAAACAAATAAAAAAAAGAGTTGCCAGCATTTTCTTGGTTGCTTTGAATTGAACTCTGATTTTATTCTCAAGTGCCACTATTGTAAAAAAAGTGAGTTTTCAGCTGTTGAAGAAGTTTTTGATTGGACATTTTGTTTTCCAGGATTCAGATGCTTCAATTCGAAAAAAGGCACTTGACCTTGTATACTTGCTGGTGAATGAAAGCAATGTGAAGCCTTTGACTAAAGAGTTAATTGAATATTTGGAAGCAAGTGATCAAGAATTTAAGGGAGTTCTTACTGCCAAGATTTGCTCTCTTGTTGAAAAGTAAGTTCTGCTATTTGTTAGTCTAATAAGAGTTAAGAGGTGCTACTTTGCCTTTTCTTTTATGCTATATTTTTGTAATTTTCTTCTATATGCTCTCTCTTCTTGGCTCTGTATTTTCATGTATAATGTTTGTGCTTGCATATGTACATGCATACATGGATGTTTCTATCTGTATATGCGGTGTATAATCCTTTGTCCAACTTAATTTTTAGGGAAGTTTAAAGGGATGGGTTATCACTCCTGGTGAAGGAAATTCTTTCATACATTTATTTGACATAGTTGATTTTAACGGATTGCCAACTTTATTAAACTTATTGAGGTTCCTTTAATCATCTTCTTAATGTTGGATGATACTGTCTTCTGGTTTATTGGACAATTTCTTTTTATTCTGGCTGATGGAGGGATGCTGAAATATTCACTTGGAATTACTTTGGATCGTTGTCCAGTTGATTAACAATCATTTCAATTACGTCAGGTTTTCCCCAGAGAAAATTTGGTACATTGATCAGATGCTCAAGGTTCTTTCCGAGGTATGTTTGTCATTCATAGCTTTGTTCTGTAGTTGGAGTAAGATGTTTACTTTTTTATATTCCACAGAATTCATACCTGTCCATCTTTCTGCTTTTTTCTACTGTCTTCTCTCTTCTTTGAGTTGCATCCGTTGCAGTCTTTGTCCCAGTTGGTGTTGCAGAGTACTACATTTTCTTAAATGTTCTTATCAGATTTTGTTTCACTGATGTGCTTATTATTTCAATCCTTAATATGACAATGTTTTGTGAGTGTCCATTAAGTAACGGGGTAAAACATGTCTTCATCTTTACTCTTTTGATTATTAGGCATCTTTGTTAATCATCTGATCTTGTTGCGTATAAATACTTGCAAATGAATGGGAAGCACATTATTGCATCTTATTTATGTGATGCTTAAAAAATAACTGGATATATTATTTCTTTTTTTTTTTTTTGGGGGGGGTGGGGGTTGAAATTTTGGCCCAATTTTCTGTCAAATGCATAAGTCCACCCTCTTCATTTTTCAAGTTAAATTTAGTGATGGGACCAGTCTCAGCTGTGACTTCTGCTGCTTGTTGCCTTTGAGTGAATTAACTATCAAAGGCTGAAAATGGGATATTCCATCCCACGAAAAATTGAAGTAAACATCACCGGTGAAAACTGTATAAGCCTCACATTACTTAAGAACTTCGAATTTAAGCTTTTCGCTGTTGAGAAATGGTGGCTTAGACCTGAAAATTTGCTGGGCCATTGCAATTTGTATGTGCCCATCTTGTAACTTGGAATGGATTCTGGTATGATATTGGTCCTTTTGGTTTTGTTTATGATTGTGAGGTGTGATCCCAATGTAGATATCGAGGACTTTAATGCCGGAGGATTCTGATGCTTTTCTAAGTGAGGATTTATTAATGTGATTGATGAAATCCTATGAAACTTCAAGCCACTACTACTAGTCATTTGCAAAGAACTTGTGGTTTTGATCCAGAAAAGTAGCCAGGTCAATGGTTTTTGGACTTGTAATTGGTTGCTGGCCTAATTTTTACTGAATTTGCATGTTAGGAAAGCAATTGGGTAGAGTAGGCATTATAATTTGCTGGAAGTGTGGAACTAGTTTTATAACCAGTAGTGGTTTATCTAACCACTACTATATTCTAATTTTGCCTTCAATTTTTCTTTTTTTTGATGAAACTTAAGTGTCACTTAAAAACAAAAGGAGATTCGGCCATTGGCCAACATTCAAGTAATAGAACGCTTGTTCTTTTATCCTTGTTTGGTTTCAGAATCTCCATCTGTTGGATTCTTGTTCTCATTTCTACTTGAGAATTCCTAATTAGTCAACAAAAAAGGGGTTGAGGATGAAATTTTGTCACATTGGGGTACTTGCATTTTTTGTTATTTATCTTTTTAGTTCTTTCAACGTTTCTAGAAATTATTTTGGTCCAAGAGTACTGATATTAATCCTTTGCTTAGTAGGCTGGAAATTTTGTTAAGGATGAAGTGTGGCATGCCCTTATTGTTGTCATAAGTAATGCTTCTGATCTCCATGGATATTCAGTCAGGGCATTGTACAGAGCATTCCAAACATCAGCAGAACAGGTGTTCTTCTGTTTATTTTGGATTTTATGTCTAAATTTGTATTCTTATCTGCTTAATTATTCAAATGCAAATTGATATTTTCATTAGGAAACCCTTGTTCGAGTTGCAGTTTGGTGTATTGGTGAATATGGTGACATGTTGGTGAATAATGTCGGGATGCTTGATATTGAAGAGCCAATAACTGTAAGTGCATCCTTATCCATAGGTTAGTTTGCAAGCAGTTGAGGTAATCATGTCGCACTTCTTCATCCTCAGAAAAAGAGGGAAAAACAGCTGATAGTTGGCTGTATTATGTGAATTTGAGTTTGTTTAGCAGAATCTTCTGTTGCTGGAAGTTTATTAGGATCCCTTTCAGCTTCATTAAAGATTTTTGTAAGTTTAAGACATAAAGACTTGTGACTTGTTGCTGTTAAATTGACTTTATGTAATGAAGTGGTAAATAGAACCAGTAACTGGATTGTTTGTTTAATTGGTAGTAAGGTACATGTAAACTGATCATGTGCTTCATAAGAGTGTAGAATTTTCTTGTGGAACTTTCATTTATATTTTAAAGTGGTATAACTGAATTTCTTATAACAATCAAATACCTTTTGGCTACCTAGGGACAAATCTGTTCTAAAGACACAATTAATCAAAATAGTCTGGACCAAGCATGGCACTGATTTGGGTTTATGGGTAATGTGATTTTACAGATTTAGAAATAGGCAAGGAACCATTCTCCTTTTGACAAGGCATAGCAAAATACCTTTTTTTTTTTTATCCCAACCATCTTGTTTAAGTATTTTTTATATTATTTCTGGTTGAAATAATTTCAGTTTGCTTTTAGTCGAATGTAATAATGGGTGTCAACTGTCAACCAATGGATTTCTATGTTACTCTTGAGTCTTTTTTGTGGAATCACATAAATCCAATATATTTTGTGGCTGCATTATGTAAATTGAATGCTTAGTCCTATCACTCTACATTCCTCCTATACTGCAGGTAACAGAGTCTGATGCTGTGGATGCTTTAGAGGTTTCTATTAAGCGCCATAATTCCGATCTCACTACTAAAGCAATGGCTTTGATTGCTCTGTTAAAGCTCTCTTCTCGTTTTCCTTCTTGTTCAGAGTATGTTAATGTTTTGCCACACATTTTTCATTTATCAGACTCATTCCCCATGGTTACACACGTTTCCACTAGCTCACCTTTGTTAGGGTTAAAAAAAGAAAGTCTTATTAAGCAGGTATTTTGACATCTTATAAATAAAATAAAAGTAATCTCATCATCAATTGCTTTTGCAATTAAAGGGTTATTACTATTGCTAGTAAAGAGAAAAAGAAGAAAAGAAAGAGAAAGAGAGATCTTTTTATTCATGTTGCGTTTATTGTCTGTTCATAATTTTATCTAAGGTAATAACTTGTTTTATATATTTTTTTGGGCATGTTTGAACATTCGTGCTTGTGTTATAGTTTCGTTTCATATTGTGTTTTAATTAATTCTCATATTCAAAATTGCCAATTCAAATAACTCACAATTTTTTTTTACATGCTGTATGATGATCAATTCAAATAACCCTAATTGTTGAGAAATTCTTGTTTGCCACATGGCAAGCATTTGCAAGCTTCCTTAATTTTTCATATTTTTAAATAATCATCACTTGTTATATTTGTGTTGTTTTTTCATATTATAATCGTATTTAAGGTAATATATAACTTTGACACATTATATTAAAAATTTGAACAATGAAGCATTTGTGTTGTGTTATCCCCCCTGCCTGGCCCGCCCCTAATTGTGTTGTGCTTATTTATGTTATTTGTTTATTGTCATGTCAGACATTTCCACATTCTGAAAAACAAAAAAAATTAAGTAGCACATGTTGTATGTGTTACTGTTTCCTATTATAATCAAATTCTTGGTACCACATATATATAATTGATAGATCAATATTTTATATTATGCAGACTTTGACTTATTAGTGTTTTCTCTTGTGTTAGTGTTATTTTTTCGCATTGTATTGTTTTTGTGTCATGTTTATATTGTGTCCGAAATCACCCGTCCAATTAGCATTATTCAAATAACTTCTACTTCAGTGTCGTCATTGCTTTTTATAAATTTCAACATGTACATATATTTTTTCATGTCATATATTTTCATGTCGTAATTGCTTTTTATATTGTGCCATGTTTATATTTGCATCATTCAAATAATTTTCGTGTCATTTTCGTTGTGCCACTATTTCAATAACTCATTTTTTGTCGCATACTAAATGATGATTAGTTCTGGTTTTTTTTAATTTTAATTTTATTTTTAAAATTTGTTTCTAACTTATCAAATAAAAATTATTGTATTGGTAAATTACAGGTAAAAATTGAATAAAATGTCAAATGGTTTTACAAGTTAAATTTTATTGGATGAGTTGTTATGTTTGTATTCTATTATATAAGTTATATATTGATATAATCTGAAGGACTTGAAGTTGTACATCCATCTTTACTTATTTTGCATATAATGGATTAGATTTGTACTTTGGTATTCTATTTGTTTTTTTTTATATCTATAGTTCTAAAAGTTGTCCTCAAGCGGACAATAATACCAAAGCAACACACAGATTCTAACCCTAGTTGTTATAAACGTGATCTAACTTGAATTCATTTCTTGGCAAATTGTTTTAACTGTCCATAATTATTTTTGAAAATTCTGCCTGATGTAATTGAAGATTTTTTGTTTTTCATTTATCTAGCACGAGGAAAATAAATTTTAATTGATTGGTATCTTCAGGAGGATCAAGGATATAATACTCCAGAATAAACGAAGCTTTGTGCTTGAGTTGCAACAGAGATCTATTGAATTTAATTGTATTCTTCAGAAGCATCAGAACATTAGGTATAATTAATTTTGAACTTTTTTAGTTGTACCTCATAGACTTTTAGAAGGCTTCCAGCAACATAGCATAGTTGTGAAACACAAAAGCTGATGGATGAATTTGTACAGATCTGCACTGGTTGAAAGGATGCCAGTTTTGGATGAGGCAACTTTCAGTGGAAGGAGAGCTGGCTCTTTGCCGACATCTGTTTCAACTTCCACTGGGACAGCACGTAATCTTCCAAATGGAATTGCTAAACCAGCTGCAGCTCCTGTTGCAGACTTACTTGACCTAAGTTCAGATGATGCCCCTGCACCTAGCTCTTCTGGTGGTGATTTTCTTCAGGATCTTCTTGGTGTTGATTTATCCCCTGCTTCTGCACCACCAGGTAAGTTGGATCCGTAATGGTGCACATTTGAGAAGCATTTAAGTGATTTTTACTTTTTCAAGCATGTGGTTATGTTTTGAATTACCTTATTGTTCATGCTCCTTAGGATTTTGCAGCGTTAGTGCCTGACACTAGCATTTTCAGGATAATAACTAATAAATCTGTTCAAGAACCAAGTATTTAGTCTTTTTATTTATCTGGTTGAGCATCCATCGATAATCATAGTGGACAATTTTTCAGGAAAATGCCTGTAACTTTTGACTTAAACTAACTCTTTGGATTATTCCATAAAGGATAAGTCACTTTTAAATTTGATTTCCCTATCAATATATTATGAATTCCAAATTGGTTTTGAATGTATAATAGGTGTGTAACAATGTTAAAAGAAAATAAGTAATCTCCTAGTCATTGTAATAAAACTTTGTATTGCATAGGCATTAAAATCCTAAATATACTGTTCACAGTTAAAGTGAAATATTATCAGCATTGCTGCTACCCCGTTGATTAAAAAGAAGGCTGATTTTGTCTCCTACTTTTTAGGCACAAGTCAGCCTCCAAAAGCTGGCACAGATGTTCTGCTGGATCTTTTGTCAATTGGAACATCTCCTCCTGCACAAAGCAGCTCATCTGCATCTAATATATTGTCCTCCATTCAAGACGACAAAGCATCACTTGCCAATTTAAATGGCCTTGCATCACTTACGTCACTTTCTCCAAATGCCACTTCTGCAAGTCCTGCTCCAATGATGGATTTATTGGACGGGTTTGGCCCTAGTCCTCAAAGGAAGGGTAAATTTTAAAGTTTAGAATTCCATCGCAGATGTTGTAGCCTTTGCAGTTGCCAAAGTAGTTATATGTTCTCATTTTGTTCGCAGAGGAAAATGGACCAGCTTATCCTTCATTAGTTGCATATGAGAGCAGCACTTTAAGGATGACATTCAACATCTCAAAGCAACCAGGAAACCCACAAACAACTTTGATCCAGGCTATTTTTACAAATCTGTCACCTAATGTTTATAATGATTTTCTTTTCCAGGCGGCAGTTCCTAAGGTAACTTAAGATGGTCATTTATGAGCTTGATGTGCATAATAGTATAGAAATTTACAACCGTGTTTCAGTCCCATTTATTAGAGGTGGATTTTGTATTATCTGTTTTCTCTCTGTTGCTTAATTAATTATGGATATATGTGATGACCTAAGAACTTTGCAACTTTAAAGGCTTTCCTCACTTCTCGTTCTCTATATGCCCCAAGAATACTTTTATTTTGCCTTGTTTGTAGGGTTCCTAAAATCTAGGCTTCATTAATTTCACGAAATCTATAATATTGACATGTTGCTTAAAAATGATCATTGAGTTGGATTTATAATTGTGTTCCAGTGCCATCTGCTAGAGGTGGATTTTGCATTATCAGTTTTCTCTCTGTTGCTTTATTATCATGGATTTATGTGACAGTCTATGAACTTCGCAATTTGCAACTTAAAGACTGTCCTCACTACTAGTTCTCTGTATGCCTCAAGAATACCTCTATTTGGCCTTGTTTGGATAGTTCCTAAAATCTAGGCTTCATTAATTTCACAAAATCTATAATTTTGATACGTTGCTTGAAAATAATAATTGAAAATTGTGAGTTATTATGTAGAATTTTGCATACTTCTTTGAATACTAGTGATGCTGATACACTTACTCCTTTTAAACTCGGCAGTTTCTTCAGCTGCATCTGGATCCTGCTAGTAGCAACACTTTGCCTGCAAGTGGTAATGGGTCCATCACTCAAAGCATGAAAGTCACTAATAGCCAACATGGGAAGGTATGTACCGAGTTTGGAGTAAATGATTATATATGTGTATATATAGTCTTGGTTAAGTTGCTCTATGATATTGTTAGTGGTGCTCTCTGTTCTTCTAACTGGCATGTTGTGGCAGCAGCTTTTTATGATTGTTTTATCATATAAAAGCAATTTTTAAACTTTTGAACATAGGGATTAAGCACTTGACAGAATCAAAGTGATACTTTGACTAAGCATGTTTTTTGCACTATAGTTAGTTTGTCAATGCTTGCTTGGCCTTCTTTATTACTTTTTAACTTTAATAAGTATTTATCTTAGATTTATCCTGTATCAACGGAACGATGCTTGCATGTGCATGTTTTATCCTTTAGAAGAAAAGGGTGGTTTAGGCTAACTTTGTTTGGGAAATATGCCATGAACTAATATTTTCATAATGTTAATCTCTCGATGGTATCCATCTTTCAAGGATCTTTTAGAGAGGCTTAGTTACTCTTTTATCTATTTTAACTTTCAGAAATCGTTGGTCATGCGCATAAGGATAGCTTACAAGATAAACAACAAAGATGTTTTAGAAGAGGGGCAAGTCAGCAATTTCCCTCGCGATTTGTGAGGATGATTGATCCAGAGATGCTGAAGATATTCATGTACCACCTTTCCTTTTTCTTTTAACTCTCAGAAACTTTATCTCACAACTTGTAGTGATATAGACTGGTAATGCAATCTTTTTGTTTCAAATCTTGTAACCGTGGGGGGAACATAAGATTTTGTTGGGGTTTGTGTTGTGTTGTGTTGATTCTTCAAAAATTTTCTCATCTTAGGTGATTTTATGTATATTATCATCTTCATTATTATTTCACTCGTCATTCAAGTACTAGTGTGTTTTTTTGTTTTGGTCATTCAATTCTAAAATTTTCAATTTCGCCACCAATATTATTCACATTGAATTTCTGTTGTCACTCTTCTGTTGAATTGTGGCTTTTTTTCTTTTTTGCATAATAATAAAATTAGCCCTTAACATTTACATATTTTATCACGGTTCTTGTTAAAGGGAGGTTGGTCTTTGTCAGATTTCACTTTCCTAATTAAGGAATATTTGAGTGTATCAAATAGGATTCTGTAAATATTTTATCTCTAACTTTAAGGCTGTTTTTAGGTACAGCATCCTTAGAATTAGTATGTTTCCTAGTGTAAAGTTTCCTAAGTTAGGCTCACTATATCTATAAATATTTATGTAATTTCTTGTGAAAAATATAATTGAAATAGCTTTGTTTTTAACATGGTATCGAGCTTTTTAGTTTGATTTTGGGATTTTTTTCTTTGTCTGGCGATTTTTTCTTGATTCCAACCTTGACCTCAAGCTGTAAAATTTGTTCAAATGAAACATGATTAAGCTGTCAAGATCAAGAACACCGGGATGTCTCGAAGTTTCGTGAACAATTCAAACCCAACAAGTGAGTTTCGAACATCCAAGTAGCCTACAAGCTAAATGGGAAAAATTACAAGTGGTCTCAACTGGTTCAGACGTTCTTGAAGGGAAGATGAAAACTAAGTCACTTACTCGGAACTGGACCTAAAGAAGGAGATTCTAAGTTTGATGCTTGGGATGAACAAGACTCTATGGTAATGTCTTGGTTATGGAACTCTATGATGCCGAAATTAGTGATACATGCATGTTTCTTAACACATCCAAAGAAATATGGGAAGTCGTGAAACAGACTTATTCTAAAGTTCGAGATCTCGCTTAAATCTATGAAATCAAGACTAAGATTTCATCTACCAAGCAAGGAAGTCGATCAATCACGAGTATTCAATCATTACAAAGTTTATTGCAAGAGATGGATCATTATCGGTGCATTCAAATGAAGTGCAGTGAAGATGCAAGACTCGAAAAGGTTCGTTAAAAGAATCGAATTTATGATTTTCTTCTTGGACTAAATGTTGAGTTTGATGCAAGAAGAGTTCAAAACTTGGAAAAGAGGAACTACCATCACTAAATGAGACAATTGCAATTGTTCGTCTTTGAGGAAGGAAGAAGAGGAGTTATGGTTGAGAACGATCAAGTGGATAGTTCACCTTGGTTACAAAAGTCGTAAGTGAGAGGAAATTTGGCTGGAGCGACCAAATAGTGAAGACAATAGACAGATAGAACGTACAAAGCCTATTAACAGGATTCCAGTATGGTGCACCTATTGTAAAAGGCGTCACACTAAAGAAAGATCTTGGAAACTCTATGGGAAGCCACAAACAACAAATAAAAATTTTTCGAAAAAAGGTGGACAACCAAAGGGACAAGGACGAGCATATACAAAGAAGACAATTTGGATGGAAAAATAATTCTCGTGAATCACTGTTGAATTCAATAAAGAAGAAATTGAGAAGTTAAAAATTTGTTGGGATCATTGGAAAAACTTCTTCAACAGTACTTGAGTTTGGCTTTTTCGGTATATCCTCTTATTAAGATTCTAAAATCTCGAATCTGATCACCAAAAGTTCTTGGGTCATTGACTCAGAGCTACGGACCACATGACCCACTCCTCACAAAAATTTTGTTTCATATACACCTTGCCCTAGTAGTAGAAAAATAACATGAGCGATGGTTCTGTGATCACAGTGGTGGTCAGGTGATATTGTTATAAACAAAACTCTTACTCGTAAAATGTCCTTCATGTTCCAAAACTATTTACCAATCTTTTATCCATTCAAAAATTACCAAAGACTCTAAGCGTAAAGTGGTTTTCTATCACAATCGATGTCTTTTCGAGAATGAATACGAGGAGGATGATTGGACATGCTAAGGAAGTAAATGGCCTATACTATCTTGAAGAATCCAGTGGAGAAGTTAGTGCTCTGAATTCCTCACCTTCATCTTTCATATCCGAATCTATTAAAACCAATAAAGACCAAATTTGGCTCTATCACCTTCGCCTTGGTCATCCATCGTTTAGAGGCCTTAAAATTATGTTTCCTTCATTGTTCAAAGGATTGGTTGTTGAAAAATTTCATTGTGATATCTGTGAACTTGCAAAACATAAACGTACCTCTTTTCCAGTAAGCAATAAAAGAACTTTCACTCATTTTACTCTTATTCATAGTGATGTTTGGGGGCCATCCACTATTTCAAATATTTCTGGGGCTCGATGGTTTGTATCCTTTATTGATGATTGTACTCGTGTGTCTTGGATATTTCTTTTAAAACAAAAATATGATGTGACCGTCTTTCCAACCTTTTACAACATGATCAAAACACAATTTGGAGTTGAAATAAAAAAGGTTTAAGTCAGACAATGCCAAGGATTATTTCAATCAATTTCTCTCAACATATTTCCAGGAAAGAGGCATTATACATGAGTCATCTTGTGTTAGTATACCCCAACAAAATGGTGTTGCCGAAAGAAAGAATGGTCACATTTTAGCTATTACAAGAGCCCTTTTGTTCCAAAAAAATGTCCCTAAACAATATTGGGGGGAGGCTATTTTAACTGCTACTCATTTGATAAATAGATTGCCTACAAAAGTCCTTGAATCTCAAAGTCCTATGCAAGTTCTAGCAAAATTCTTTCCTAATTTCAATACTTCAAGTAACCTTACTCCCAAAATATTTGGCTGTGTTGCTTTTGTACATGTTCATTCTCAAAATAGAGGAAAATTTGATCCACGAGCTATCAAGTGTGTCTTTCTTGGTTATTCTTCCACTCAAAAGGGGTACAAATGTTATCATCCACCACAAAAAAATTTTTGTAACAAATAGATGTTACTTTTGCGAACAAGAGAATTTCTTTACTCGTCCTTATCTTTAAGGGAGATCTTATTCACGAAGATAAGGACAAAGAATTCTTTCTTCTTGACATTCCAGCTCTGTCTAGCAACAAAACACCCACATTCCAGCTCTGTCCAAGAGCAAAACACTCACATTCCAGCTCCTGTCCAAAGAACCAAACACTCCCACTCGGTCCTTGCCTACTAACCAACTCGCCTGACTTGAAACAATGGCCCTATACAACTGAAACAGAGCCTAATACACCCAAATCACCAAGAGGAATTCAGGACACTACTCATCCTTTACTGGTTTACTCAAGGAAGAAGACACCGGTGCAAGTTCAATCATCTTCTTCTCCTATACAACCTGAGGTAATTGCTGAACCTACTTTGAATTCTAATACTGCAAATTTAGATGATTTTCCCATTGCTATTAGAAAAGGGACTAGAACATGTTCAAAACATCCCTTGTACCTATTCATGTCTTACAAAAACTTGTCCTATAACCACAAAACCTTTCTTACCAGCCTAAATTCTATCTCCATTCCCAAAACTGTATTCGAGGCATTAGAAGATGTGAATTGGAAAAATGCCATGAAAGTTGAAATGGAAGCTCTTGAAAAAAATAAGACATGAGACTTTGTGCAATTACCGAGAGGAAAGAAACCAGCGGGATGTCACTGGGTGTACACAATGAAATATAAGTCAGATGGTTCTTTGGAGAGGTACAAAGCAAGATTGGTTGCTAAAGGGTACACTCAAATGTATAGAATAGACTACTTTGAGACATTTGCCCCTGTAGCAAAGATGAACATTGTAAGAGTGTTGTTGTCACTAGCTGCCAACCGAGGTTGGAAATTACAGCAATTTGACATCAAAAATGTCTTTTTACACGGTGATCTTGAGGAGAAAGTCTATATGGATGTTCCTCCAAGATTCGGTCCAAATACAGGACAGGTAATTTGCAGACTAAAAAAGGCTTTGTACGGACTGAAACAGTCCCCGAGGGCTTGGTTTGGAAGATTTACCAAAGTAATGCTCAAGTTGGGGTATAAACAGAGTCAAGGAGATCACACTCTATTTGTAAAACACTCATCTTCAGGGGGAGTTAAAACACTCATCTTCAGGGGGAGTGACTACTTTATTAGTCTATGTTGATGACATTATAGTGACTGGTGATGATCTAGAAGGAATGAAGAATTTAAAGAAATGCATAGTAAAAGAATTTGAAGTCAAAGAGCTCGGTAAGTTAAAATATTTCCTTGGTATTGAAGTGGCACACTCTCGGGAAGGAATATTCATATCTCAGCAAAAATACATAGTTGATTTGTTGACAGAAACGGGCAAGTTGGGCTGTAAACCAGCAGAGACACCCATAGAGGTGAACCACAAATTTGGAAATGCACTAGAAGATGCAGCAGTTGATAAAAGGTCATATCAAAGACTTGTGGGAACCTCATTTACTTGTCTCATACCGCACCGATATTGCCTATGCAAGAGGTGTTGTAAGTCGGTTTATGCACAATCTCAAAGAATCACATCTTAGAGCCAGTATATCGATTCTACAATACTTAAAGGGCACACCGTGCAAAGGAATCCTATTTAAAAGAGGCGAATTTAACCCTTGAAGCCTATATCATTGCAGATTATGCGGGATCTATGGTTGATAGAAGATCAACCTCGGGCTATTGTACTTTCCTAGGAGGCAACCTTGTGACTTGGAGGGTAAAAACAAAATGTCGTGGCTAGATCTAGTGCGAAGATGAATTTAGGGCGATGGCTCTTGGAGTTTGTGAGTTGTTATGGCTAAAATTATTTTGGAAGATTTGAAGATCGAGTGGGAAGGTCTAATGAAGTTGTATTGCTATAATAAGTCGCTATCAAGATTGCACATAATCCAGTTCAACATGATCGAACGAAGCACGTTGAGGTTGACAGATATTTTATAAAGGAAAATCGGACGGTGGCTTAATTTGCACTCCATTTGTGTCCACCGATGGTCAACTAGCGTACATACTTACCAAAGGATTGTGCGGGAAGTTGTTTCAGAATTAGTAAACAAGTCGAGAATGGATGATATCCACTTCCCGACTTGAGGGGAGTGTCGATTTTAGTTTCCTAATTAAGGAATATTTGAGTGTATCAAATAGGATTCGTAAATATTTTATCCCTAACTTTAAGGCTGTTTTTAGGTACAACATCCCTAGAATTAGTATGTTTCCTAGTGCAAAGTTTCCTAAGTTAAGCTCACTATGTCTATAAATATTTATGTAATTTCTTGTGAAAAATATAATTGAAATAGCCTATTTTTAACAGTCTTGAATCTTTAACGAAAGGTATTGTCCCGTTCGGGGGTTTTATCTCCCTTAGGGAGTACTTTGGTTGATGTAGATATGACTTGTAAGCTTACAGAAGTGGTATCAATATTTGTTAGAAATTATGAAAAATGCATTTAGAAGGAATTAAACCATTAACCATCGGCATCACTTGCTAGTCTAGCTTCCATGGTTGTCATGTTTCTCCTCTTTATTTCTTCACTTTCTTCCAAAATTTCTTAGAGATTTTGTTAAAATCTTCATGTAAGCAATTCCTTAAGCTCATTTTCTCCATCAATTTCATCAATACAACCTAGGGTTTATGAAGCTTTTGTGAGATAAGACAAAGCTAGTGTGAGAAAGCTTCAACAACAGTAAAAAATGGTTTACTACACCTCCATTAGTTTAATATTTGTTGAGCAATGACATGAAAAAGCTTAAAAAGTATATGTTAATATTGGATATATTCTTTTTATTGTATGAGAATGGGGAAATGTTGGTTCATGAAGTTTCAAGTTTAATTGATGGTGGATTGGTGTTAATGGGAGCTTGATTAATTGTTTGGAAGCATTCAGGTAAGTATCATAGATACTCGTCTATCTACAAAGTTAGTAAGGTTAGAGTTTATGCAATTAATGTTATAATTAAGTGTTTAATAGTGTTAATATTAATGTGAAATTCCATGACATTAATATACAAAATAACATATTAAAATGTGAAGTTATAATTATATAGTCATGAAATACTTGTGGAAATTATGAAATGAGAATTTTGGAGTATCATGGAAGTATAGGTGGACATATGTGAACCATGTCGCTATTATAGAAATATTAGATAAGGCCACTATGGTAAAAAACATGTCAAAGTGCAAACTCATGCTTTAAGTTGACAATTGTCAAGACAAGCTTAACATACTAAAATGACCGTAAAGTTTATAGAAATATTTTGTAAATACTCATGTTTAATTGACTTTATTGAAATTATATCGAGTATAATATTGTAAATTTATATTTGTATGTTTAAAAATATGGTTTTTGTTGGAACATTTTCAAATATTTATAGTGTTCTAAAACTATAAATGAATGGGTGTAATTAATCAAAAGATTATATTGTTTGATTTTTGAAAAGAATTATAACTATTTAAATAATTTTATTTGAATAGTTATAATTAAATGAATAATTATGTGTTTATTTTAAAGACATGACATTATTATTCGAAAGACATCTATTGATGAAAGATGTCTCTGTGAAGAGACATGAAAATTTCTATAAACAGGAATGAGATTTCATTTAGAAATCATACCAACAAATTCTAATATTCTTTCTTTCCTTCTTTATTATTAGATTATTCTAAAAAGTATTACTGCAGAAATCCTTTATAAAAATTGAGTTCCTTGTCATACATTGCTCAGTGTGTAGTGGGCTATTCTCGTCAGTGCAAAACGCAAATAGCCATTGGCTTCATTGTATCATCGAGGTTAATTTGCTTGAAACTCGTTTGCACACCGAAGATAGGTGGGGGTAAATATAACCTTAAAGATAGTGGCTTGATACATGCCTTGGAGCCTTGTCCTATTTCTTCTTCTGTTCGAGTTCGGTTCGTGTGTTTAAGATTTTCCTCACCGGAGATTTGTACTAACAATTTTAAGGTTATATTTCATGATGACTACCATAACACATGAAAACGGAACACTAAGGGAGTTGGCTTCCAATTTTGTCAAACTTGATCGATTTGACGGTGACAATTTTTGACGATGGCAGTAAAAGATGCACTTCTTATTATCAACTTTAAAGATTGCTTATGTTTTGGATACTCCAAGACCTGAAGAGATTGAAAACGGATCTGTTGTTGCAACCCGAGAAAGACAAAAATGGGACAATGCTGATTACATGTGCATGGGCCACATATTGAATGATTTATTGGATGGTTTGTTTGACACCTATCAAAACGAGGTCACTGCTAAAGAATTATGAGACAAATTGGAGACAAGTTACATGACGAAAGATGTTACAAGTAAGAAATTTTTTGTAAGTCGTTTCAATAATTATCAAATGGTTGATGGTCATTCTGTTATGGAACAATTCCGTGATATTGAAAAGATGTTGAATCAATTCAAGCAATATGATATGAAAATGGATAAAATGATTGTTGTATCCTCCATAATAGACAAACTTCCTCCATCTTGGAAAGACTTTAAAAGAATTCTAAAACATAAGAAAGAGGAAATATCTTTTGAGGCTTTGGCAAATCATCTTTGTATTGAAGAAGAATATCGAAAGCAAGATTAGAATCTAAATTCTGAAAATGGCAAAGTGCATGTTACGGAGGAAGTAGAGACTACTAAACCGTTCAAGAGAAATTTCAAACAGACTGATAGAGCACTTAAGTTCAAAAAGAAACAAAAGGGCTCATGCTATCATTGTGGTAAGCCAGGACATTTCAAGAATGAATGTCGATTTTTAAAGAAGAAATCATCTTCTAAGGCTGATACTAACGAAAAGTTCGTTGCAATGATATCTAAAATTAATATGGCACAAGATGATAGTTGTAACGTCCCAATTTTCGGGAATTCTGTGAATGTTGGCATAGGTTTAATTATGTTAGTGGGCCTCTAGAAGGCCCAAGCTTAAGATAGAACCCGATAATTTTAGTTAATTTTTGTTCCATAAGAAAAAGGGGGTGAAATTATGAAATAGAACCTATGTGAAAATGTTTGAAAATGCTATAGGCTAAATTGAAGTGGCCAAATAAATAGGAGTGCAAAATAGGAGGATTTGCATGACAAACCTCCCATTTTACATGAAGTGGCTAGCCATCATGTTGTTGTAGACAATATGAGCACTTGATATCCATAATTCATGATACAAATTGATAATGGGTTAGGTAAATGTTCCATGATAATGGATTAGGTAAATATTCCATGATAATGGGTTAGGTAAATGTTCCATGATAATGGCTTAGGTAAATGTTCCATGATGGGCATTTCATGTCTTTTGTATTAAAGAATTAAATGGATGAAATATGAAATTTTATTAAAATAAAAAGGGGTGAAAAGAACAAAGTTTTGTCCATCTTTGTTCATCATAGCCGAAAGTTAGAGAAGAGAAAGGAGAGGAGAAAGCTCTTGAGTATTCGGTCACTAGGAGGAGGAAAATTGAAGGTAAGTCCTTGGTACCTTGCTTCTATTTTGAGGTTCATGAGTTCTTCTTGATTCTACCTTAACTCTTGAAGCATATTTTGGTTTTTAGTTGTGTTGTGAGCATTTAGTCATGAATTAAAATGAAGGAAATGGTTGTTGTTTCATGTTCTTTTGATGAAAAATGGAAGATAGGTGAAGTTGAGCCAAACAAATGAGCATGCATGTGCCTTAGATGCTAAGGGGAAAAATCGGCTAACATGTTGTGCTTTAAAATGATGAAATGGAGATTATACTTAAGTAAAATCATAGATATGTGATGATTGATTGGTGATATACATGTTTAAATAACAAGCATGCAAGTTAGGTGTGAAAGAGTGATTTGGTAATAAATCTGCTTGGGTCAGCATCAGTAACGTGACTTTGGAAAATCACCATAAATTGTGGGAGATGAGTTAGAAGCTACATAAATTATGTAATTAAAGCTTAATGAGTCTAGTTTCAAATAGAATAAACGATAACATATTTTGAATTCTGTACAATGATAAATTTGATTCGTAATGAAGAGTGGTCAGATTAGTCAAACAGTGAAACATGGGAAACTTTAAGAAAAATCTGGTATTGATTGGCCATACCAAAAATTCTGAAAATTTTATGGATAGAAGATATATGAGTCTATTTTCAGGGAAAATTAACGGCACTTGATTTGGAGTTTCTTAGCTCCAGTTATAAATAATTTAGTGACTGTTGCTCAGGAAGACAGCTTGCAGTGAAATTATGATTATGTGGTAAACGTTGGCAAAAATTTGTTAATGAGTTGCTTATTGTTTTCTTATAAGCTTACTATGATCTGTAGGTGTGGTTGGCCGAATATTGTAAGGGGTTAATACGTAGTTTGTATTTGAATAGTTAGATTAACGTGTTAGTAATCCAATTGTAGGTGGTTCGTGTGTGGATCTCGTCAGCATATCGTCGCAAACAGGTGTGTAACTAACACCCTCTTATAGACTAGATCGGCACAAGCCGAAAAGCCGAAATGCCGAAAAGCCGGTATTTTGAGATATTTCGAGTGTGTGAATGCTCATGAGATTAATAGTTTGATGTATATGGTAAATTAAAGTGATAAGACTGCAGAGTGCGCGATTTTGTGCATTTCGATATTTTTGGGCTTAATGGGCCAAAAACGGGATAATGGGCCAACGGGCCCAAATTGGTAAGAAAATGCGGTAAGTGTTTCTGACCGTACGTAAATGACTATGTTATGTATGAAAACCTTAAGAATAGTTAAATTACTTGAATACCCTTATGTATGCAAAATTACCATTATACCCCTAGGGTTACTTTTGACTGAAAAGCATGACGATCTGATTCTGTATGATGTATGCCATGATTATATATTTGTTGCATGGGGACTTGGGTTATACTATGGAGGAAGCGTCCTGGTGGCTATGCCACAATTATCTGATCTGGTGGCTCTGCCACATATATCTGTTCTGGTGGCTCTGCCACAATATCTGTATCTGGTGACTTCGTCACAATATCTGGCAGCCTCGCTGCTATTTCTATGGTGTGTAGCGGTTGGGTGGGTCGAGTAGTCTCCCCACATGGTGTAAGGCTGGTACGAGGGTGTTATGGATGAATCTGGGTTGGGTTTCTGCATAAACATGTAATATCTGTTCTGTTCTGTTATGGGCCTATGGGCTTCATTCTGAAATCTGTTCTGGGCTAAGGCCAACTTATTCTATTTCTGTGGTTTGAGCTGATTTAGACTATGGTTGGGTTATTTTACACACTGAGTTTTCTCAAACTCACCCCTTATTTTTCATACACGTAGGTAAACCCCAACCATAGTGGGCTTGGAGCTGTGAGGGAATTCGGAGTGGCCACACGTTCTGCAAATTCCTGTTTTCTTCCGGTGAATTGGACATCTTTTCTTTTATTTTTATGATTTGGGTTTTAAGTTGTAATAAGGCCGCTTAATTATTTTTGATGGTTTTGATATGTTTTATTAAGATAGGTATTACTTATATTAACTGTTGGAATTGGATAGCTTTAGGGCGTGTTTTCAAAAACAGTAATTCATTTCAAAATAACACAACAACAAGCAAAGCTTCCGCAATGAAGATATTTTCCAAAATTAATCACTTTTCCTAAAAAGGACTTAATCAAATCGGTTTCCTAGAAATATACATGACGTTAAGGTGTGGCAATGGCGGTGTGCATGTCTAGGATTGGATCTGAAGGGAGCTTGGTACTTAAGCAATCCAATGGACTCACTCACCTCCTCTTTTCCGGTTTCCTACCTGGTGCACAGCTTCCATCCACTTTAAACTATAATGAAATCATCTTTTAAAACACTAAGTAAGTTTTTCTAGATCAACAATATAAAATGTTTTGAATGCTTTGATGTGGCATGTCGGATCCGACCATAACGTCTGGGCCGGGTTTGGGGTGTTACAATAATACATGGTGGATTGATACCGGAGCAACCAAACATGTGTGCAAAGACAAAAACATGTTCACAAAGTTCACACAATGTGAAAATGACAATGTCTTGTACATGGGAAATTCTTCCACCGCAGCAATCAAAGGCAAATGGTCTGTTGAACTACAATTCACTTCTGGAAAGGTTTTAACCTTAAATGATGTATATTATATACCAGAAGTTAGAAAGAATTTAGTGTCTAGAAGTCTGTTAAATAAGTTTGGTTTCAAACTTGTTTGTTTTTGAGGAAGATAAGTTTATTTTGTCTAAGGGAGGAATTTTTGTAGGGAAATGGTATATGTATGAGAGTATGTTCAAACTGAATATTATTAATAAGAATAAAAATACTATTTCTACTTATATGATTGAATCTTTTTGTTTATGGCATTATAGATTAGGTCATTTGAATTATAGGAAATTGAATGACATGTATAAGTTAGATTTAATTCCTGTTTTTAATAATAATATTGAAAAATGCAATACATGTATGTTGACTAAAATTACAAGAAACCCTTTCCCTAAGGCTAAAAGAAAAACAAAATTGCTTGATTTGATACATAGTGATTTATGTGACATGCATAATACTCCTACATTAAGTGGAAAGAAATATTTTGTTACTTTTATTGATGATTGTTCTAGATATTGTTATGTATATTTATTGCATTCAAAAGATGAAGCGCTTGATAAATTTAAAGTTTATAAATCTGAAGTTGAACTTCAGTGTGAATCATTTATCAAGTGCTTAAGATCGGATAGAGGTGGAGAATACTATAATCCAAGTTATTTTGAATCCAATGGGATTGTCCATCAAGTTTCAGCCCCTTACACACCACAACAAAATGGTGTAACTAAAAGGAAAAATAGAGTCTTGACTGAAATGGTAAATTCAATGTTACCATATTCAGGTCTTGGTGTAACACCCCGTACCCGAGACTTTTTCCGGAGTCGAACTCGAGGTGCTAACGGACTTAATTCCTTACTTAAACAGCTCATACAATTCATTTTTAAAATTTCCAGACGAGCTGGCTAACTGCATCACAGTCACTCTAAAAATCATATCTCGAGTTCCAAAACTCGAAATCCAATTCTGTAAATTTTTCCTGAAACTAGACTCATACATATATTTACTAATTTTTTTCTAGAATTTTTGGTTGGGCCAATTAGTACAGTTTATTAGTTAAATGTCTCCCCTGTTTCAGGGTTCGACTACTCTGACCTTCATGCATTACGACTTAGATATCTCCCTGTAAAGGGCTTCAATACTTATGCCGTTTGTTTCTAATAAAACTAGACTCAAAAAGGAATCTTTAAATATAAAATATGACTTCTAATTATCTCTGGTTAATTTATGGTGAATTTTCAAAGTCAGAATAGGGTATCCAAAAATCGCTCTAGCCCTGTTTCACGAAAACTTAAACATCTCATAAAATACGGCTCATATGGTCATTTCGCTTCTTTCATATGAAATTAGACTCATCAAGATTCGATTACATAATTTATTCATTATTTAATTTCATTTCTACTATTTTTAGTGATTTTTCAAATTCACATCACTGCTGCTGTCAGCATCTATTTTAAGGTAAATTTTACCTATTTCATAGTTTTCCATGAATCAACTAGTAATTTGACATACATTATTTCCAAGTATAATCACGATTAGCCATGACATACGTAGCACCAATAGGACCATGATTGGCCATTCCAATGGCTAATCATTACCAAACATTTCCACACCACTTAATAACCATATCATAAGACCATATATACAAAATGATCATAATGTTATACTCAAAATATACAAGCCATTTTCGCATGGCTATACGAATATACATTACCAAAAGATACTTAATCAACAACAAGGGTCAGCCCTATACATGCCATTATCAAGTTCAACTGAAGAGTACCAAAAGTGGCTTAGATAGTGTGGATGACTTGACTTTGACACTTCCGAGTCCGATGGTGACGAACAAAATCTATAAAAGAGAATTACAGCAAAAGAATAAGCATTTCGATGCTTAGTAAGTTTTAAATAATGAAATCATTTAAAAGAATGGCATAATAATATCTAAGTTTGTTTGTTTCATCCTTTGGCGAATAGAAAATAACTAAGGTACTACTTTTATCATTCATATCACAAAGGTGAAAGCAATATATATATCCAACTAAATTCATTCTATAGTCGAATACGTTCATCTCACATTTCCGTGTCAATCTCATGCATATACACCTACATCTCACATTTGTGAAGTTGAACTCTCTAATTCGGAACTCATACATCATAATCAGATCATAAACGTTCGAATGATTTTAAACAATGGCCTAAGCATCCCCACCAATTTCAAAGTCATAATTTAACATAATCATAATCTCAACGAGAGTAAATTACTTACCTAGTTATCTTACTGTAAGTAGCACATTTGTTTCAAATTGTTTCAACATGTATTATATGATTTCTCGTACGAATATTTATGAGTTTTCAACTCAATATTATGCCGTCACAGACGCCCTTCGGAACCAAGCCCGATTCTTAGCGCTGACTCAAAAAGCCCTTCGAGACCAAGCTCGGATTATGACATTGGCCCGAAGGCCCTTCGAAACTAGGTTCGGTTATGACACTGGCTCAAAAGCCCTTCGAGACCAAGCTCGGATTATGACACTGGCTCAAAAGCCCTTCGAGACCAAGCTCGGATTATGACATTGGCTCAAAAGCCCTTCGAGACCAAGCTCGGATTTAAACCCCGATTAACATTCACACATATATGCATATATATAATTGCTTTATCAAATCATAAGCTAAGTTCCATTACTTAAAGACTTACCTCGGATGTTGTCGAACGATTTCAACAGCTATTCGATCACTTTTTCCTTTCCCCTATCCAACTTTGACCCCCCTTGCTCTTGAGCTTAATTTGAGTTCAAGATCACCGAATGGTTGTTCTTTTCTTTCTTTAGAATCGGCTAGGAAGAAACATGGATGAAGACTTTGTTTCTTTCACCCATTTCCTTCCTTTAATTATTATTTTACTATATTTTAAAGTCATTTAATTATAGCTAATGCTAAAATAAAATTCATATATTATACACCAACTAACAACATGGCCGGCCACTAACAATAAAATGGGTAATTTGACATGCAAAACCCTTCCTTTTAATACTTTCATTATATACCATCTTTAATTTACCTATTACCTTTTTCATTTTTCTCACATAAGTCCTATTTGAAAATTTCGTATACAATTGACAAAAATTAAAGCATGAAATTTTCACATATGCATATTTATGCACAATAAACATAGAAAATAACAGTTAATTATTTTTGTGACTCGGTTTTGTGGTCCCGAAACCACTTTTCGACTGGGGTAAAAATTAGGGCTATCACACTTGGACAAGGTTTTTGGGGAGAAGTTGTTCCAACAGCTTGTCATATATAATAGAGTTCCTAATAAGGAAACTAAAATAACCCCTTATGAACAATGGAAGAAAAGGAAACCAAACCTTAATTATTTGAAAGTTTGGGGTTGTAGACCTATTGTTAAAGTTCCAACACCTAAACGTAAAAGGTTGGTGAAAGAGGGATTGAATGCATATTTATAGGATATATACATAATAGCAAGGCATATAGGTTCATGGTAATTGAACCAAATGATTCAATTTCAATTAATATTGTTATTGAACCAAGAGATGCTATTTTTGATGAAAATAGATTTAATTTTATATCAAGACAATTACAACAACAACAATTGATTCATTCTTCAAATGAGAATGAGATTCCATTGGAACAAATTGATAATAATGATATATCTTTTCAAGAATTAAGAAGAAATAAGAGGATTAAAAAGGTCAAAGATTTTGAACCAGATTTCATTATGTTTCTTATAGAAGGAAAAGTTGAAAGTATATGCAATAAGATACTTTATTGTTATAATACGGAATTTGATCCTATTACATTTGAAGAGGCAATGAAATCCCAAGACTCTACTTTTTGGAAAAAAAACAATAAATGATGAGATGGATTCAATAATGGGAAATCAAACTTGGATCTTAATTGATCTTCCACCAGGTTCCAAACCAATAGGTTGTAAATGGATCTTCAAAAAAAAAAAAGAAGGTCAATGGAACCATTGATAAGTTTAAAGTAAGGTTGGTAGCCAAAGGTTTTACACAAAAACAAGGTATTGATTACTTTGATACCTATGCTCCAGTAGCAAGAATTGCTACAATTAGACTCTTAATATCACTTACCTCTATATATAATTTGGTTATTCACCAAATGGATGTTAAAACTGCATTTTTAAATGGTGAATTGGAAGAGGAAGTGTACATGGAACAACCGAAAGGATTTGTTGTTCCAGGACAAGAGCATAAGGTTTGTAAGCTTGTTAAATCTTTATATAGACTTAAACAAGCACCAAATCAATGGCACCAAAAGTTTGACAATGTTGTTTTAGCTAATGGCTATAAAATAAATGAATTTGATAAGTGTATATATAGCAAATGTGAAAATGGAAAAGGTGTCATAATTTGCTTATATATAGATGACATGCTCATTTTTGGCACAGATTTGGAACAAATAGAAAACACAAAGAAATTCTTGTCAAACAACTTTGGTATGAAGAATATGGGTGTAGCAGCTGTTATTCTTGGGATTAAAATAACCCGAGGTGAAAGCACTATAGCTTTATCACAATCACATTACATTGAAAAGGTGCTTAAAAAGTTTGATCTTTTCAACTGTATACCAGCATCTACACCCATGGATCCTCAAATAAAATTAGTATCTAATGCTGGTAGGAAAATTGATCAATTGAAATATGCAAGTCTAATTGGTTGTCTTATGTACATAATGACTTGTACAAGACCAGATATTGCATATGTTGTTGGAAATTGAGTAGGTACACAAGTAATCCAAGTAGTTTGCATTGGCAAGCTTTGAATAGATTACTTAGGTACTTAAAGAAAACTATTAACTATGGATTGTGTTATAATGGATATCCTTTAGTTTTAGAAGGGTATTCGGATGCTAGTTGGATTACAAGTTTGGAAGATCATGCATCTACTAGTGGATAGATTTTTCATTCTTGGTGGAGGAGCCATTTCTTGGGGTTCTAAGAAACAAACATGTATTACTGATTCCACCATGGCAGCAGAATTTATTGCATTAGCCGCTGCATCTAAAGAAGAAAAATGGTTAAGAAATTTACTTATGATATACCTTTATGGCCTAAGCTTCTATCCGTTGTGATAGTGAGGCTACTCTAGCAAAGGCATATAGCGAAGTATATAATGGAAAGTCTAGACACATTGGGTCAAGATATAGTTATGTCTGACAATTACTTTCTGATGGAGTGATCACTATTAATTATGTGAGGTCAAGTGAAAATTTGGCAGATCCTTTGACAAAAAGTCTTGCTAGAGATGCAGTAAAAAGGACCTCAAAAGGGATGGGACTCAAGCCCATTAATTAGAGTCACCCATGATGGAAACTCGACTCAATGCTTGGTATAACGTCAAGTCTTGAGTTCAATGAGGCAAAGTACATCATTAGTATGTGACTGTTAGCACTATAAATAAATCCATCCTAAGATTAAAGTGCTAGGTACCCGTAATGATAAGGGAAGGATGAGTAATGTACTCTTAATGGACCCATAACATAAATATGTTAGAGTGTTATAATTACGAGAACACTCTTGATGGTATCTACCTATGTAAGTGGAAGTGTAGCTGCTTCTAGGAGCTCAAGGGCTTGGCTCTGACAGCACTCATGAAAAGAGGACACAGACACATGGCCATAATAGTGTCCCTAGATACTATGCATTGACCGATGTTGAAATCATTGTGTGAGATGTATTCGGTTAATCAAATGAAATAGTTGGTTCAAAGCTTAGTCTACCATGCAATTTTGATTAACTTTAACATGTTTTCACTAAGTGAAGTTTCAATCGTAAGATACCTTCATTTATGCAAATTGATTTCCAAGAATATTAAAATCCAAAATATTTTGAAAATGGGGGGAGATTGTTGGAACATTTTCAAATATTTATAGTGTTCTAAAAACTATAAATGAATGGGTGTAATTAATCAAAAGATTATATTGTTTGATTTTTGAAAAGAATTATAACTATTTAAATAATTTATTTGAATAGTTATAATTAAATGAATAATTATGTGTTTATTTTAAAGACATGACATTATTATTCGAAAGACACCTATTGATGAAAGATGTCTCTATGAAGAGACATGAAAATTCCTATAAATAGTAATGAGATTTCATTTGGAAATCATACCAACAAATTTTAATATTCTTTCTTTCCTTCCTTATTATTAGATTATTCTATAAAGTATTACTGCAGAAATCCTTTATAGAAATTGAGTTCCTTGTCATACGTTGCTCAGTGTGTAGTAGGCTATTCTCGTCAGTCCAAAACGCAAATAGCCATTGGCTTCATTGTATCCTCGAGGTTAATTTGCTTGAAACCCGTTTGCACACCGTAGATAGGTGGAGGCGAATATAACTTTAAAAATAGTGTGTAACGCCCGAATTTGGGCCTAGAAGTTTTGGGCCTTGAGTATGGGTTCGTAGGGAGGTTGTATACAAGCATTTAATTGTGCAAGGAAATGACACAATTAAATGTCTGCTTTGGTGGTTAATGGCTCTGAGAAGTGTTAGAGAAATCTTGGGTTCAAACCTGGGCTTTAGCAAAAATTTTGGTTTTAAGTGAATAAAACTCGGGGTACTTAGATGAAGGCCTTTTAAATTATTGTGGTAAATAAAGGACACAAGAAAGCTTGCGGTCTAATGGTTGTGGCGTCATTAAGGTTGCAAGGGAGCCTGGGTTCAAGTCTTGGCTCTTGCAATTTATTTTGGTTTTTCTTTTAAAGGAACTTAGACTTTGGCCTATAGACCTTATAATTAATTGAGGCTAAAATGGTGATAGAAAGAGCCTTGTGGTATAGTGGCAAGGTGGCGTGTAATGTAACTGTGAGGTCTAAGGTTCAAGTCTTGGGATGCGCAATGGGGTATTTTTTTTGCTTTTTGAGCTGTGTAGGAGGTGGAGTTGGACTGGAACTCTGTGGTTGAAGTGGTCATACAAAAATAATGAATTTTCCTAATGGTTGAAAGTAATCCCACATCGTGAAGCTAACATGGGAATTGGTGAGAAGCTGGCTTTAAATAGAGCGAACCAGATGAGTTGAGGAAGGGAAAAAGTGATTAAGACTCAATGCAGGATGTGCCAAAGTTGGTGATCGTAGGCTTTGGCGCGTTCTCATAAACAGGTGTGTATTCACGCCCTTCTTTGTTGGAGGTTGGAAAAAACCGAAAAGCCAAAACCTCGGCATTCGAGGCCTCACGAGTGTGCTAATGCACGAGGAGCGAACTGAGACCATAAATCATGCGCGATAGACTATAGAAGCTGCCACGAGCGTTCTCGTATGTTAGGGCTATTCTGGGCCTCGATGGGCCCAATAGGCCCATGGGACGGCCTGTGTAAACTTCATTGTTAAGTGGGATGTAGATAGACTTGTCATGTCGCGCACACAACTTAGGTAGTTCTGGGCCACGTTAGGCCTAGATGGGTCGTGTGGGCCCAACAGGCTCATGGGACCCACACGGATTGAATCTTCAAATTGTGATAATTATTGGACTGAGCTATGTAGGTCACATAGCCATATCTAAATTTGGGCTAAATGGGCCACACGAGGGTGTGGGCCCACTCGGGCCGAGTAATGGGCCTTGGGCCCATTTACACTGTTATGATCATTTAGGTTATCTGTCACTGAGGTGACTGTAGACCTTCGAAGAGGCCATTATCTGAGCTAAGACCCCAATATTGGTAAAATTACTGAAATACCCTTGTAGTGTAAAATGACCGTAATGCCCCTGTAGGGTAAAATGACCATAATACCCCTGTATGGTAGAATGAGGATTATGCCCTTATGTTCTGTATGACTGATGTGCCTATGATTTACATATATGATTATGCTAAGTATGACTTTGCGTGCACGTAATATTTATGACATGACATATTGCATGGGGTTGGGTTATTATGGACGGAGGAAGTGTACGACCTATAGCCGTCCTGTATAAGGCTTTCAGCCTTTCTACGATACTTATGGCTTATAGCTGTTCTGTTAACTGGCAGCATTGCTGTGATATTTACGGCCTTTTGTCGTCCTGTCTACGATGTTGAGTCATCCTGTCTACGGCGTTGAGTCGTCCTGTCTACGGCGTTGAGCCGTCCTGTTAACTTGGTGCTGCAACCGATGCTAAGCTTGGTGTGTTGGCTGGGTGGGTCGATTTTATCCCCACATGGTGAATTGGTTGGTACGAGTGGTGAGCTAGTTGGATTGGGTTGGGTTGCATACCTGTATTGTGATTATATTGTTTTGGCCATAGGCCCACACTGTCACTACATAAGGCTTAGGCCCAGACTGTATTATTATTGAATAGGGCTCAAGCCCAGACCATTACTGTATGCACTGTTACTTTAATGGGCTCCGGCCTAGACTGATTCTAATTTTATCTGTTTACTAACTATTTTAGTTTAGGAGGGGGTTACACACTGAGTTTTCATAAACTCACCCCGTTCATTAACTATGCAGGTAATCCCCAGCATTAGGAGGATCGGTGCTGCGAGGGACTTGGAGATGGCCACACAACTACTATTGTTTTCGATTTTCTTTTAAGTTATCTATTTACAAGTACTTATATTTGATCTGGGTTGTAACAAGGCCTCTTTTAATTTCTAGTTCTAAATTTGGAATTTTATATATTGTTTTATAACTGCTGGAGTAGAACATGATTTTCTTTTCCAAAACAATAACTATTTTTCAAAATATCACGTTTTCGTAAAACTTTAAACTAATCTTCTACAGCAAATAAAGTTTTAAAGGTGATAATGTTTTACAAGAGAATGACTTTTAATAAACCAACGGAAACTGAGGTTTTCACAAGTTTTAAAATGGCCAGAGGTTTTAAATAGTAAGAAAGGTTTTCAATGAGAATATGGTTTTCAAAAAACACTTCAATGTGACACGCCAGATTTCGGCCATAGCGTCTAGGTCGGGTTTGGGGTGTTACATAATGGCTTGATACACGCCTTGGAGCTTTATCCTATTTCTTCTTCTGTTCGAGTTCCGTTTGTGTGTTCAAGATTTTCCTCACTGGATATTTGTTCTAACAATTTCGAACAAGTAAGTAAAGTTCGACTATGTCAAATGATGTTAGAATTCTTATTATTGGCATGAAAACGACTTCAAGAAAGAACATTGTAAGGTGTCTCCTTATGGAGATAAAAATGAAAGCTTTGAAATCTTGTGTAGTGACATAATGCCATGATTTAAATTATCTATTTATAATATAGTGGTTTGCCAATATTTTGAAAACCTTGAAACAATGTCCTGGTAGCTTAGATAAATAGTTAGGATATGATTGACATGCCAATAGGGGATTCTTTATTTTATTTGGTGGTTGATGGTCACTAAACTAACTATAAATACGACAAAGGCAAGTGCATCTATCGAACAATAGTATAGCTATGGTGAGTAGAGAATATTGTATCCACGAGGACTAAAACTATTAGTAAATACTATTTTTCTATTATTTAGTCGACAATTTGGGGTAATGTGTTTTAATCTAAATTTACTAAACTAATTTAACCAAGAACGAAACAGAGAATGAATCAATGATATAATCAAATATTAACCAATGAGATAGACAATACCTAGGAAAGAATCCACCTAAACTTCACCTATTATTATGAATCTGAATTAAATGATTTATTCACTTGCGTTTTGATCTGTAGAAATCCCTAAATTATGTTAATATCTCTTTCGAGAGTAAGAATAACTAACTCTAGGTTGATTAATTGAAATCTCTTTCTAATTAAAACCCCTACTGTTGCATTAACTCGATTTGTTGATTCCCCTATTAGTTTTGACTCTAATCCGATAGATTTATGTCATCCTATTTCTAGGATTACATGTAACTCCACTCAATTATGCTAAAACTGCTCTTAAACAGGAACTTTTCCTCCACTGAAATAAGCATATTAAACATGAATTAATATCCCGGAAATATGAAAACAAGAAATAAGCATACATAATTGAGAACAAGAATCAAGTATTTATCGTGCAAAAATAGAAATTAGATAAAAAGATTCAGCATAGGTTTCATCCTCCCTAAGTATCCAGGGAATTTAGTCCATAATCCTGAATAGAAACATCTCAAAGTCAGAATAACCACAAGACATAAAGAAACTCAATAAAACTTTGAAAGAAATAAAAAGGAGATCTTCAAACTTGATGGAGATCCGCTTTAGAGTTGATTCCAATAGTGTTCTTCGAGTGTTTTCTTCGATCTTTTCTAGTTTCCCCCTATGTCTTCTTCTAATTGGTATTTATAGACTTTAGAATGCACAAAAAGCCTAAAAATTGAGTTTTTTCGCGTATTTGGGAAGTAAGGTGCGAAATCGACACGGGCTGGCACATGGGTGTGTGTCTAGCTCGTGTGGTTCACATGGGCATGTGCCCAGCCCGTGTGGCTTTTGAAAACAACTCTATTTATCCTATTTTTGCTCATTTTTCAGTCCTTTCGCTCCCAAATGCTCTCCTAAGTATAGAAACGTGAATTTAAAGGATTAGGAGCATCAAATTCACTAATTTGCATAATTAATAATCCAAAAATGCATTAAGAATGAGATTAAAATATGTTACTTTTATAGCTTATAAGTGCTCCTGTTACTTGCACTTTGGTGCTCCTATTCTTAGCACTTTGGTGCGATCCTGATCTGGTCTTTGGACACTTGCGCTTCAACACTCTTGTTATTGTAGTTACAGATACCTTGTCTCTAATATCATTTCTTTATTTTTCTAGGCTTACTAAGTTTTGAACTTAAATCGATTCTATCATTGTATGAGTGAATTATTGATATTGTTAGATGCTAGTAATGCTACTTTTAAATGCTTTCAAAACCATTGTACAATCTGAATTATCGTTTTAAAAGGTATTAATTGTAAAGAACATAATGGGCAAGTAAGCCTTCAAGAAAATGGTGTAATAAAGCATCTAAATAAATTATGGTCTAATATGCCTTATTAAGGTGAGTTAAGAATTGTGTAAGTCCTTAAGGATGAAAATTGGAACTGAAAGGTAAGGGTCATGAATGAATCAAATACTAAAATTGGGAACACATGCATAATGTGAATTGTTAATAAATCATCAAACTATAAGTTAAGTCTTAATTTGTAAACTCAAATGAAGGGGTTAAAATTATGAAATATGACTTAAATAAACTTAAACTTAAAATGATGATTCATCTAAAGGGGCTCAGGGTTAATAAAGACTTAGGATAAAATTTGATTATCATTGTTACTTATTGAGCTTTATAGCTTTAGCAAATTTTGTTATAACGTGCAAGTGTACACAATCTCTAGCAAGTAATAAAGTAGCAAATACTAGAGTTATCCTCTCCACATGGATTGATTTTAAAACATAAATTTCTAAAATTAACAAATGACAACTTGGAAAAGAAACACAAATTTGATTAAGTTCTTATAAATATTCAACACAACTTAAAATATTAAATAAAATAGACTATGATGAAATGATAAGCTAGAATAATTAAGTCCCCCTATTATGCACACTAGTAATGATGTTGCAGTAATGTTATGGCAATATGACAATTAATTAATCTAGAATTCAATAGTTTGTAGGCTTTTCTCGAAGTCACGATGTTTCAATCCTTTCATTAAACTAGCATAGGTCTATGCTAATTTAATGTCAAAAATACATTTTCAAGCACCATTCCTACAAGATTATGCAACATAACAATATATGTTTCTATCATTACAAAATTAAACCAAAGAAATTAAACATGCATCATTCAAATTTTAAGTCCATTAATCACAACCTTTTCAGAATTAGTAATTAACTTAATTACCCACTAATGTTGATAAGATAATAGCGAGCATCAAACATGGAGAATATTTGAATGAATAAATCTCATATTGAATTAAACATCCCTAGCATAGTATTAATAATCCCATATTAAGGTTCCATAATTATCCTAGCTAATAAACATTTAGCCCTAAAATACTAAATTTAAAATAATTAAAATAAACCCAACCATGGTCTCAGATACAAATAAGAAAAGAAACAAAATATAAAGAGAATAGTAAAGAGATTTGAAGCCAAATAAGGCGATTCCGCTTAATTGGTGCGTCTCTTTCTTCCTCTTCTTATCTTCTTATTTTCCAACCTCTATTATTCTGAAAATGGATGTTCCTAGTTTGTATGAGCTGCCCTCCTCTATTTTGAAAATTGAGGTATTTATATCCCCAAAAATTGGTAAGAGCTAGGTCACCTCCCCTTGGATCTTTTCCTTCTTTACGCTTTCTATTATATTTTTTTCCTCTTGTAAGTACTTAGGTCATTCAAATTTTTTAGAGCCTAATTCCTTCTGACTCTTAGTTATCATCAGCAATTGACTAAGAACTGGGTTAATTCCAAGAGTTGGTGTGGTGTTCTTTAAATGTGGGGTCTCCAATATGCTCTCGTTAAACTTGATGCCACAACTTTTCTATAGCATTGGGGTTTCAGATGTTAAAATTCAACATCTTTTTTTCTCCACATTTCTAATGTTCTATTAGCCACCTTCAAGGAAAAAAATTCACATTTTTAATATCTCACTTGGAAAAAATACATTATCAAAATAAAAGCTTCAAAAATTAACTGCTTAACATAAACATAATTAAAATGACTACAAAAACAAACTAAACCACTCTTATCTTGATTGACATGTAAGCTTAAAAGTAATAAATAACTCTATATCCTAGATTTATCACACCCCTAAACTTAGTTCATTTCACATCCCGAGTGATGACACTATCTAACTTAAGAGACACAATTGAAACAATATATGATACACAAGAAACCACAAAGACTCAAAAACAAAATGAACAAGACTAGCTAATCAGAATAAACTCTCCAAACGGTCATGCAACAATGATATAATGCTCTCAAATCAATATTTTCAAATATCTAACTTATTTGCTGTAACATCTCAAAAATAGGGGGTTAGTAGAATCAGGTTTGTGAATCGGGAAAGAGTGATCATGCCTTAATTTTTTAAATTATCTATGCATTTTTAGGAAATAAATGAGGTATTGGTTTGTTGGTTAAGTGTTAGTGTAACGTTACTTGAAACCCAAGTTCAAATCCCTTCTCTCGCATCTTTTTTTTTTTTTACAAATTTTGCCTTAAATCCTAGTATATAACATGCCTTGTTTTTTTAAAATAAATATTTCAAATTATATCAAGAATAAGTTATTAGTTTGATGGTTAAACATTAGTGAATTTATCCTTGAGATCCTAATTTCAATTCCCTTTCCATGCAAAATAATTTATTTTTTTGACAAAAACCCCTTGTTTTAATGTGTGGGCCATCCAAGCCTAGTTAACCTAGGTATAAATATTAATTTTTTTACTAATAATCAGCATTTAATCCTCCTCCTCATTTCCCTATCCGTTCCTCTCCTCCTCTCCTTCTCTTTGATTTTAATTTTTTTCTTTTCCTCCATTGTTGTCGTCGTCTACATCTAGTTTTACCATCTCTTTTTTTTTTTTTTTGTTTTTCTTTTTGCCACAAGATTTGTTAAAATATTATCCACCATATTGTTGTCATTTTTTCTCATTAAAATCTTCCCTAAATCTAAAATATTGAACTCCAAGATCGATCCCAAACATTGCCAAGAAAGTGCCATTGTCATTTCTCTCAACTAGCTTGGGTAAGGTCTCTTCTCTCTTCAATTTCTTAATTAATCTTGCACATTAAAAACCTAAATTTCCAGATCTGTAATTTTGGATATTTTAAATGATTTCAAAGGTATTTTTCCAGAATTTAATGAGATCTCAAACCATTTTAAATCAGCCCCAATTTTGGCCACCATGGGTGGTGGTGCGTGCGCCTATGTGCAAGAGAAAGGGGTCTGTTTTGTTTCTTGGTTCTTGCCTATATTTTTTCCAGAATTAATTTGAGTTCTTGAATCCTTATAATTAGATTTTAAACCCATTTCAATTAGGGAAAAATTTTCTTGATTGATTGGCCATTCGGATCCCACAAATCGTGAAGCGTAAATGTAATTAAGGGTAACTAGTTTGTTATTTCGACATAGTTGTTGGGTAAAGGTTATGAATTGATTAAATTAATGAATTTAATCATTAATTAGCTAGTGATTTTCCAGTATATTATTGAATTAGGTGTTGACCCAAATGCCCCAAATCATCCGTAAAGGCGAAGAACGATTGTATGTACAGTTTGCATCAATACAGTGTAAGAAATCTAACTAGTTTGGATTCATAAAACGGTTATAATTTCAACGATAGGTTTGAAATCATAAGTGGGTGTTTGGGGATTTGTTTAATGGTAAATTTATTGAATTTATACTAAATTTTGGTTTAGGTTCGTTTAAGGAATTATTAAGGAAAATTGGATTTGCGAAGAAGCGAAAAATAAGGTGTGGGTCCTAAACTCATAAAATTGTTTGATAATGTTAAATATCATGTTATATTTGATAAATTAGATTGCTGATTGGATTGACTTAATAGCCAAATTGTGAGTGGCCGAACCAGGTATGTTTCAAGCTTTAAAAGATTGACATGTTGGCAACATTGCTAGTTTGATAGTATGAATATTTGATTGATTTTATAATTGGATATTTGAGTTACGAGATATGAGAATGTTTGACTGAATGGTATAATGTGTTGAAGCTTATGTATGATTTAAACAAATGAGGTAAAAGGGTGCTATTTATGCAAAACAAGAATCCATAAAGGATGTGAAATTGAATGATATTGATTGATACCAACACAATGGTAATTTGAAATATTCGAACACTGTTTCCATTTAATGAAAGTTTATGATTATTGAGGACATGCTGAGCACGTCAAATGAATGTGAAAAGAATTATTTATGAATTGAATTTTAAAAACACTTTGGTGAAGAAAAAAATTTTGATTTGAAGAAGTGATTAGAAACTAGGATTTTAACAAAGTAAAATAAATAAAAATAAAATAAAAGTTCCAATGCACGATTTCAAAAGATGATTTTAATCAAGATGACATAATTGTGTTAGATTAATTACATTTCTTAACTTAGAATTATTAAACTCATGTTCATGTTGTTACGAATAAATTCACGGCAACTCGGTAATTTGCTAACTTATGAACATACTTACCTTCCAAAATTAATTTATCTCTTGACCATATCTTTATGTCAATTTAACCGATTAAACAAATTTTAATAAACAAATGTTTAATGCACATACATACTTATGAAATTAAAATAATCTCTTGTATATATCTCTATGCCATTTCAAACAATTAATTCAATGTCATAAGCACATAAAAGATTACGTCAGGTAACAATGTATTTCTACCTTGAAACAGTTTAATCACAATAATCTTGCAAGTTATACAAGGCTAATGTATCGCTAGATACCGTTGCTAATTTAACCCTCAGCTACCTTAGATGATTAAACATGCACTGCTTATGTATCATGCCAATTAATTACAATTTCAATCCGTTTAAATAATTAATTCATTAGTTACCTTACAATTGTAATGCAAGAATAACTTAGTCATGGTTTTACTTAATCAAACATCTTACCGAGGCCTATAATAACACAAACACAATTTTAATAAATTAAGTAGATGAAATGAAATCAACCTAACATGAATTAAATTTAAACCATACTAATTAAATTAAACATATCAACATCACAAATATTCATAGGCATGTTCATCATAGGGAACAAGAATCAAATCCGGTGTTTTCTTCGTGGCTTGACTAGTTTGCTCTACTCTTCCTTCTCTGCTTATTCTTGTCGAAGTGAGACTTCTACAAACACTTGAATGCTGCTCCAAATGGTGGTTGATTGAATCTTTTTCAAGAGTTGAAATCGACAAGGGAATAGGGGAAGAAAATGAAGAACAATGTAAGGAAATGAAGAGAGAAAAATGAGAGAGAAGTGAAGGGATGAGAAGCGTTGAGATGTGTTTGATGTAAGAAGCCAAGGAGGATATTTTTAGGTTGAGAAAGCTTCTAAAAATAGCCAAAATCAGCAGCCTAAGACTCCCCCCATGGCCGGCCATACATGTGGCATGTTTGAAGATTTCAAACATGCTATTTTAAGGTAGGGGCAAATCTAAAAAGGCATAAATAGTGGAGGGGCTTGAATGCAATTTGAAGGAGTCTTCAAGGGCCATTTTGGAAGCCAAATAATCAGCCAAGCAAGCTTATTAGGTTAGCATGTGGGACGGTTTTGGGCTGCCCAGTGCTCGGTTGGATCGGTTTTCTCGGTTCAACTCAACTGGGCCCCTTTTCATAATTAATTAACAATAATTTATTTAACCCAAATTAAATTGGATTAAAATTAAAATTAATTATATTATAAATTAATAAACATAATTTGGACTGTCTTATGCTGAAAAATTAAGTCGGCTTAATGCTTCAAAATTGCTTCTCGGTTTTGTGCTTCTAGTAGTGTTTACCGAGTCATTTTTCGCCCTTTGCGCAAATCTATCGAAATTAATCAAAATTAGTTAGAATTTGGTATAAAATTTATTAAAATTCAACATGTTCATAATTTTAGTGTAATTCAATTATTTTATAATAATTATATAATTTTCGACAAGAATTTTATCGAAATTGCATGAATTTGAGTTAAAATGGGCATGAAAAGGTATATATATTTTCTTGTTTTCACACCCCGAAACTTAATTCATTGCTCGTCCTGAGTAATGCACAAATTTGAAAAGAACTTCTTAGAAAACACCTTTGAAAAATTTCTTCAGAATAACATTCTTCCCAAAATTATAATTTTAGTATACTTATGCTCAAAAACAAGAATTTTGAGTTCTACGCTACTTAAGTATACATACCATTCAAATTAATCTCAGTTATTCTTGTGATAGCAAAAATAGAGTAAATGCTTCCTAATAAAGACATGTTAAATCCCTACCAATTTGATTTTATTCCCTTATTCAAGATTAAGTTGCAATCATTAAGTTTAACTTATGCCTTTATATGTTGAACATAACGATTTCTCTCCACTAATGTATATAGCATAGAAACTTGAATCAATAGGTCTTTAAAAAGGTTGTAACGTGGCTAGGCTAGGGGTAGGTAAAAGATAGATAAATTTAGGCTAAAAATCCTAAACTTAGCTTCAATCAGACCTTCGGAATAATTACTTTCAATACACCAACTTACTTTGCTTTCACATGCTCTTTTGAACATCTATTTCTTTCGAGTACATATGCGCTCTTTTTTCTTTTCTTTTTTTAACACGAGCATTTTGCTGTATGTATTACAATTTTTTGAGCATTTGATACTTCTTTTCAACTCCCCCAAACTTCTTTCAAAGAATATTTTGAATAGTACTGAGTCTAGTGTTTGGGACAACTTAAAGATAATTGAGAGAAAAATGATGGCTAAATATTGCAAAGGTTCAAATAAAATTAGGCCATATAGTCTCAAAATTGGGTTTCAAAGGATAAAAATTCATCAAGGAAGGCTTGAAAGGCTCAAACAGTCCAAACAAAAGTTGCCTAAATCATTTTCAACATTCCATGCTTTCTAGGATTTCGCCTCAAGAAACTACTAAGTCAATTCTAGAGACTTAAACTTTCATGCATGCCTAACTTTCCTAAGGAACTAAAAATTTTATGGTATGATTTGCATGCTTTATTAAAAATACATTTATGTCATATTTCAGTTAACATAACAATTATTGAAATAATCGAACTTTATTCATACTGAAGTTTAGCATACTTAATGAAATTTCAAATTTTTGAACAAAATATAACCTAATCATAACTGAAAGAAAAATTTATTCTGAGTGGAAATAATTTCAATTTTTCGGTCCCCCTACTTAAGATGAACAATGTCCTCATTGTTAAAAGTGAATAGATACTATACACCAGGTAGGATTCTAGAAAAGAGGAGGTGAGTCAATTTGACTGCTTAAGTACCAAGCTTTCTCTAGATCCAATCCTAGACATGTATATATCTATTGCCACACTTTGTACTTTGCAACTTGTTCATTTTTATTTATGATTTCCACCTCTTGTTTTATTATGATAAAAACAATTCCTAATAAAACCTAATCCTATTAAATATGCTAAGAACGAATATAAAATAATTTCAAGATCCTCCTTTTTTATTTATTCCCAGATCGCTCTGAATTTGACTTATCTTTTGCTCCATCATCTTTGTTTTGTCATGAATCGCTTCGCTCCCTCTTTGATAGTGGACTCCATGGTTCAAATATGAAATTTTGAAACTCAGGCACAAAAATAAATGGGCCATTTATATTTTCGTAAGAGCGCTTCTCATTGAGTCATCCCACATTTTTGAATATCTCCAGTAAGCTTGTTGCTGCCACTGTATATGTTGCGTGATGCCCATCAATTTTGATAGCTCATCTCGAAGATCTGGATGTGGTGATTGAGTCCTGAACATTGAAGTTGCGCCACCAGGTTCAGTTACTGGTTCCATTGGTTCTGCATTATCAGGGATTTCAGCTAATTGCCTTGGTTCAATCTCTGTGGGATCTTTTTCTTCTTCTTCAAGATCCTCACTCTTTTCAACTCGTTGCTGTAGAATAGAGTCTCCAGCTATTCGGTAGAGGTCCCAATCTATGATTGTGCCCTGGCTATAACCTATCTTCTTTTACTTTTGCGAGAATTTTAGCTTTCAAGCACAAAATTTTTATTATAAAGGGAAAGTAAGTTGGGCCAGAACGTCTAGCGGCTCAATTTCGCATTTCTCTCAGGATGATTTTTCCCATATCGATGATCTTTCTAGTTAAAATCGAGTATGATAAGACCATCCGCTCTAATGAAATTGTAGTCCTATGTGAAATGGGCATAAGGCTGAATCGAATGAAATAGAACCATACCTTCGCTAGTGGTGTCAAATATTCTCTGCGACAAGTGTGAATTCCTTGCTTTGACATAGTCCACTTAGAACCTGAAACTGTAAGTTCCTTGAGAATTTCTTGTAGATTTTCAAACTCAATATTGCTCATCAAGGAAGAATATTCGTCGTCTTTGAAATCAGGTAATTCAAAGAATTCATTAATAGTGTTTGAGCTTATTGGTACCTTGATTCCACAAATAGAAACTTCCGTTAATTCGCTTGAGGTCAAATTCACGTAAAATTCATAAACAAATTCCTCATCTGCACTAGGTCCTTTCTCACAAAACAACTCCCAATTGAGAGCTTCAACAATTTGTCAAATGCGCGCCATGAAATCAATATAGTTGCTTTATTTCAGCATAAAGCCTTTTTCTGGGTGCATTTGTTGATTCTTGAAAACGCTTTCGTATCTCGCTTTGGCTTCTTCACAGTGAAATTTATTTTGTGATTCGTCAATTTGGGCAGAGGCACGAGTTCTCTTGCGAGGCATGATTAAGCTGAACTTAAGATGGAAACAAATATTTTCTCAAAAATTTAACTAGTATAAAATATTAATAATTCAATAAATTGGAAAATTAAATAATTAAATGAAATAAAAATTTAGGAGAAAAATTGTCTTACCAAATTTTTATAAAAATTAAGAACTCAAAGCAAATAAATATAAAGAAAAAAGGGTTGGCTTAGGGATGGTTGTAGGGTGTATTGATGTTGTGGTGCGATAGGCAAGGGTGTTGGTGCGAGTAGATGCATTGGGCAGCAGGTGGCACTGTCGGGCGGGTCTTTGCGTGAGCAGCAGGGCATGCGTGTGCCGCACAGATGTAGGGAAATGGACAGAAAGCAGGTGTGTCAAGTTGGCCTAATGAGTTGCTAGAGCTGGACGTGAGGAAAGTGCGACTACAAGAAGCAGGCTGCTGGCGCGCATGGTGTGCGTGGGTACTGGATGCATGTGTGATGTAACACCCCTAACTCGTGACCGACGCCGGTGTCGGACACGAGGGGTTAACGGCCAAACCCTCTCAAGATACCAACCAATTTGACATTACCAGTCAGGCTGGAAAACTGCGTCACCGTCGCCTTAAAAATCATATCTTGAGTTTCAAAATTTAGAAACTGGTTTCGTAAATTTTCCCTGAATTTAGACTCATATACCCATCCATGGATTTATTTTTAGAATTTTTGGTTGGGCCAATTGGTACAGTTTATTAGTTAAAGTCACCCATGTTACAGGGACCGACTGCTCTGACCTTCACGCGTTACAACTTGAATATCTCTCTGTACAGGGCTTTAATACTGGTGCCGTTTGTTTCTAATGAAACTAGACTCAAAATGGAATCTTTACATATAAGGCATGACTCCTAATTATTTCTGGATAATTTATGGTAAATTTTCAAAGTCGCGACAGGGGACCCAGAAACCGTTCTGGCCCTGTCTCACGAGAACTTTAATATTTCCCAGTATACTGCTCATATGGTAGTTTCGTTTCGTCCATATAAAAATAGATTCATCAAGGTTCAGTTCCATAATTTACTCACTATTTAATTCTACTTCTACTATTTTTAGTGATTTTTCAATCTCATCTCACTGCTGCTGTCCGCAACAGTTACTGCAGTAGACTATGCCAATTTCATGAATTTTTCCTTGGCCTTAATCATCCATCATACATGACACAAATTATGGCCACCTTATCAAAATTTGAGTTTCTAAGACTCGTGGCTATAGGTTCTAGCATCCCACTCGACGACCACATAGGCCATTTTCACATGGCTTAAAGTTTACAACCCACAATTCGACAAAATATAATAGCCTATACATGCCAAATGTTCTTCAACAACAAAAACAATACCACAAGATTTCAGCCGGTGTGATGACTTCAACGACGGTTCCGAGCACGCAACAATACGAGTCCAAGAGACCTAAAATGGGTGACAAGAAAACACCGAGTGAGTTTACAACTCAGTAAGTCATAAGCATTCATCAATCCACTGATAAAGTTACTACTACATGTACAACAAATGAGGCTAGGTACTCGTCCATATCGAATCTATACCATAATACCTCGGACCTTTCGGTCCAATCTCGTACCAATTCATACATCCACATTTCATATTCTACACAACAAGATAATCGAAGCATTTTTTTTACACATTAACTCATTTTCCAGCACAACCATACAATTTCAATCATCACATAGATTTAAGGCTTACCAAATTCAACCCCAAGCATGAACGTATTCTCTATTCGTCATGAGCTCGAGGTACTTACCCGATCCGCTGTCCGGGATTAGCTCGATAAATGTCGCACACTCAGTGCCAATTGTAATGCAAGAGCATATAGTGAATCCGCACACTTAGTGCTATATGTATTCAACTCGCACACTTAGTGCTATATAATCAAACTCGCACACTTAGTGCTGTACAATTTAAACCCGCACACTTAGTGCCAATCTTGTCACCGTGTCCATTTATACCCGCACACTTAGTGCCGAGACCAATACCTTATGTATTTTGCTGCCTTTATACATTCAACAATGGCATCATTCCATACACATACATTTCCATTTACACACCAACTCATTTAAACACATTTGCATATATATATTGATCATTTAAATCAACACCAAATATACGCTTAATGACTTACCTTGTGTTGGGTAAAACAGTCCAAGTCGGCTACTCGATGACCTTCGTCTTTCCCTTGCTTGATTCTCCTTCTTTAACTCCTTGAGCTTAATCAATAAATCAACTAGTTTAACCCTCTTGCTAAACATTCATAATTCAATTACACATGCATATGTATGTTTGTATATTCGCAACCATCCTCACTTATTACCCATTTGGTCAACAATCTAAGCCAAGATAAGGCTTCAATATGGTTGCCTCTAACCGAATACATGCACACCAATCTACTTCCTTTGGCGAATATGCATGTCTATGTGGAGGCTAATTTTACACTTAATACTACACAAAAAAACAGCATACATTTTCCTAATTAACGCATTACATATTGTAGTTCTATACACATCTCTCATTTATTTCATAACCGAAACAACATCACAAGCAAATAGACACCTTAAAATAGTATACATGTCATACCAATTCATCATGTGCAAACATATATTCATGTAGGTGCAATGGCGAATTCTCAAGTGGCTTATATCCAAATATACACACATATCCAAAGCTTAAATCTTACTTACCATGCAACATGCATGAATCATACTTATGGATACAACATGGCGAATACCACAACACCATACCGTTTCAATTTGGTCATGGTTAAACAAAGAACTTAGTATCTCATTCAAAATGCTAAAAGAAAATCTAAGAATCCTCAATCCACCATCACATGAATCATTATCAAGCTTGATATTTAGCATGCAATAGCATTAACACCATATTCACTTTGGCGAATTTCATTCCCATGACATAACAAAGATTTGAACCATGGGCTAACAAGAACATCAAGCTAGCAACTAAAATATACATGAATCTCATGGCAAAACATCAAACTTACCTTAATCTAGGTACAAGTATGGCCAAACCTCCTCCTAAACCTCTTCCAAACCAACATGAAACAAGAATTCCTTCCTTCTTCCTTAGAATTTTCAGCCCAAAGGAAATGAAAATGATGAACAAAAATTCTTCTTTCTTTCTCCACACTCACGGCAATGGGCATGCATGAGACCATTTTTTCTTTTTTTTGTTCCTTTCATTATTAAATTCCCATGCTCACTATTTTATTTTTTTCTTACATACACCATTGTTCCAACATGTTTTATGACATGTTTTTACCCATAATCTCTTGTCATGGCGGCCACTAACTATTAGGGGGAAATTTGACATGCAAGTCCTCCCTTTGGCTACATGCACTATTAGGTCCTTATAGATTAGCCTATCACTTTTCAAAAGTGTCACACAAGTCCTACTAACGAATTCACATGCTATCGGCTAAATCAAGCTTGAAATTTTCACACATTCATAATTACATATTCTAGACAATAAATATTACGTTCAAACATTTTGGTGACTCGGTTTAGCGGTCCGAAACCACTTCCGACTAGGGTCAATTTTGAAATGTCACACGTGAGTCGCTACCGAATAAATTCTTTGCTTGGAGTAAGGGTGACAGAGCTGGGCGGTGTTGTGGCTTGAGAGTTTGGCACTAGGTGATTTGGTACTTGGTGGGTTTTGGATGCTAGGATTGATGGAGGGATGAGTGAAAAAAATGGAAAAGGTAGGTGAAATTTTATACGAACTCGTCTCGGGATGTTTCGAGTCGTAATGTTGCCCAGTAGTGAATTTGAGTAAGAGTTGAACGTTTCAAAATAGACAAGGTTTAAACAAATAAAAGGTTTGAAGAAAGAAAGAAAAATGTTTTAAAACAAACAGGAAAAAAAGTACCTCGACCTACTATCAAGAATGATAGGAACCTTGGTATGTGATGAACCTCGACCCACTATCAAGGATGATAGGAACCTCGGTATAAATGAATGCCATACTTTGAAAGTGATAAGTTCAATAACAAGGAAATGATAGACGCCACAAGCTAAGCTTGATAAGTCAAATATTTCATATATATTTAGCAAAAGTCCCTTTACATAGGCTGATTTCATCTATTTATAATGTAAGAATAGGCTAGTTGAATGGCCACAAACAATCAACTTAATGTGCCAAATAACTCTATCCTTGAATTCACTTCAATTCAGCTGAATGGATGACTTTAATTGCTTGAAATATGACTCTTGAGTTAGCCCTTGGTCAGCTGAATGGACACCAACTCTTAACCAGTATCTTAATTGGTGTTTGAATGCTTGAAATGACCTTTGAAGTGGCAAAAACGGCTGGTAGTGGAAAACGTGATGATATAATGCTCCTTAAACCTCCTTTAAATGATGTATAACCCTTCTTATAACATCCCCTTGCTTTGTAACCGAAAATGAATTGAAAAGCCACTTTATTTAATTTGTAACAGCCTTTAATTGTAACGGTTATGACTTGAAAAAGACTCCTGCAATAAACACATTAAGATGAGCTTATTAAACACATGTAAACACTTATTAAACATAACACACATTAATACTTAACTTAGAGTAAATGAACTATGCATCAATTATTCCAGCAACTAGTTAATTAAAGAAGCATTATTAAATAAACTTAACTCATGCATCAATAAATAATCCTAGGAACTAGATTAATTTAAGAGCAACACTTATTAAATGAAGTTAAAAAAAACACTTAATTAATTAAACTAAGACGAGTTGAATAAAATCCAACAACTCATTTATTAAAGTAAGATGAATTTATTAAAAATTAAGTTCAACTTGCAATAAATTGCAAGTAACGTCAATTGGACCATCCCATGCATGAATGTTGAATTTGGCCACTTGCTCTCCTGAAGCTCGATTCACATTGCTTGCTAATGCATCTTGAAATATCTTAGATCATGATCGAGTTATAGGCCTTCGTGGCAGCTCAATGGATTCGGAAGTGGTCTCCCGAGCTATGGTCACATCATTCCCCCCTCTTCGAGGCGATTTGTTCCCAAATCGTCACCTACATCAAAAAGGGATAAATCAGCAACATTAAAAGTCGCACTAACTCACCAGGTAGATCCAAGTTATATACGTTATCATTAATCCTTTTCGAGACTTGAAAAGGTCCATCTCCCCGTGGCAAAAGCTTGGATAGTCGTTGAATGGGAAATCTCTCTTTACGCATGTGAATCCAAACCCAATCACCGGGTTCAAATATCACTCGTTTACGACCTTTGTTGACTTGACGAGCATATTGCTCTGTTCTTCTCTCAATATTGTCTCTAACTCACTGATGTATTTGTTTAACAAAATCTGCCTTTTTCTTTCCATCTACATGCACCAACTTATTAGAAGGCAAAGGCAATAAATCCAAGGGAGTTAAAGATTAAAGCCATACACTACCTCAAATGGCGAATACTTAGTAGCTGAGTGCACTGATTAATTGTATGAAAATTCAATGTGAGGTAGACACTCCTCTTAAGTTTTCAAATTCTTTCGTATAATTGCTTGAAGTAGCATTGACAAAACTCGATTAACGACCTCCGTTTGGCCGTCGGTTTGTGGATGTCTAGTTGTTGAAAATAACAACTTAGTTCCAAGTTTTCCCTATAAATTCCTCCAAAAATGACTCAAAAACTTGGTGTCTTGATATGAAACGATTGTTCTGGGAACACCATGTAAATGCACGATCTCCCTAAAAAACAAATTAGCAACATTTAGAGCATCATCAGTTTTGTTACATGCAATAAAATGTGCCATTTCTGAAAACCTATCAACTACAACAAAAATTGAATCTTTTCCATTCTTTGTTCTAGGAAGGCCTAAAACAAAGTCCATCGAAATATCCATCCATGGTGCTTCCAGGATCGATAGTGGTTTATAAAGCCCATGTGGCTGAATTCTTGATTTCGCTCTTTTGCAAGCAATACAACGACTACATACTTTAGCCACATCTCATTTCATCTTCGGCCAATAGAAATGTTCTTGTAGAACAGCTAAAGTTTTAGCTATGCCGAAATGACCCATTAAACCTCCACTATGTGCTTCATGAACCAACACATTTCTTGTTGATCCTTGAGGTATGCATAACTTACTTTCTCGAAATAGGAATCCATCTTTCCGATAGTACCTATCATACGCACCTTGCACACACAACTTATAAATTTCTCCAAAATCAGAATCGTCAACATATAATTCCTTCAAATAAGCAAAACCAAGTAATTTAACATCTAAACAATTTAAAAGAGCATACCTACGCGAAAGTGCATCTGCAACGATATTTTCCTTACCTTGTTTGTATTTAACGACATATGGGAAGGATTCCAAAAACTCAACCCATTTTGCGTGACATTTGTTTAACTTGGTTTGTCCTCTCAAATGCTTCAAAGCCTCATGATCTGTATGTATTACGAACTCTTTAGGCCAAAGATAATGTTGCCATGTTTCTAATGCATGTATCAACGCGTACATTTCCTTGTCATAGGTAGGATAGTTTAGCGTAGCTCCATTAAGCTTCTCGCTGAAATAAGCCACCGGTCTCCCATCTTGAGTTAAAACCGCACCTATACCAGTCAATGGGGCAGCAAGTGTGCTAAAGTTTGGCACAAGTCTCCTATAGAAACTTGCAAGGCCATAAAAACTTCTAACTTGACTGATGTTGGTTAGATGTGGCCATTCTTGTATTGCCTTGATCTTCTTTTGATCCACCTCGAGACCACTTTCGCTTACAACAAAACCTAGAAAAACAAATTTGTTAGTACAAAATTTACATTTCTTAAGGTTTGCATATAAAACTTCCTTTCTTAGAACTTCCAAAACAGATCGTAGATGTTCAATATGGTCAGATAAAGATTTAGTATAAACCAAAATATCGTCAAAATAAACTACGCAAAAACGACCAATGAAAGTCCTCAAAATGTGGTTCATCAACCTCATAAAGGTACTCGAAGTATTAGTGAGGCCAAATGGAATCACTAGCTACTCATACAAACCGTATTTGGTTTTGAACGCAGTCTTCCACTCATCCCCCTCCCGCATGCGAATCTGATGATAGCCACTTTTCAAATCGATCTTAGAAAACAATTTTACTCCACTAAGCTCGTCCAACATATCATCAAGTCTAGGGATTGGATGACGGTATTTGATGGTAATTTTGTTAATAGCTTGAAAATCTACGCACATTCTCCATGAACCATCTTTTTTAGGCACCAATAGAACTGGCACTGCACATGGACTCATACTCTCCCGTATGTATCCTTTCTCCATTAAATCAACAACTTATTGTTGTAACTCCTTAGTTTCTTCAAGGTTGCTTCGGTAGGCTGGTCGATTAAGAATTGTGGCTTTGGGAATGAAATCAATTTGATGTTCAATACCTCGGATTGGAGGCAGCCCACTAGGAACTTCTTCCGGAAAAATATCTTCAAATTCCTGTAACGAAGAAACAACAGACAAAGGTAAAGAGTTATCAAGTTCATTAGTATCAAACAAGCACTCCTTGTACATAAGTACAAACATGGGCTGTCACATCAATAGGGACTTTCGAATTTCTTTCCCCCCCGTAAATATGCTCATTTTTCCACTATCATTTTCTTTTGGACTCTCTTCTTCCTCTCGTATTTTTACCTCCTCTCTCTCACTTTTTCCTCTCTTTTTTTTCAATTTTTTGTCTTTATCTTTTTCAGTTTTTTTTCCTGTACTTTTTCTTTCAACTTCAGTTGATCTTGATACACTTTTCATGGAGTCAATAGGGTTAAAGTAACATATTTGCCTCGATGCTTGAACGTGTACTGATTTGTGTAACCATCATGGATCACGCCCTATCAAACTGCCATGGATGTCCCAAAAGTAGATGTCCCACGTGCATAGGAACTATATCACACACCACTTTATCTTGGTACTTCCCAATGGAAAATGCCACCACAGCTTGCTTTCTGACTTTAAGCTCTCCTCCATCATTTAACTATTATAACTTGTATGGAGTTGGATGTTTGGTTGTGGCCAAACCGAGCTTTTCCACCAGCATGTTGCTAGCTACATTAGTACAACTTCCACCGTCAATAATTAAACTACATACCTTGCCATGAATGTAGCATCGGGTGTGAAAATTTTCTCCTTTTGTTGATCAGAATCAACACTTTGAACGCTAAGACTTCTCTTTACCACAAGAATTTCTCCTTCAACCGGCAATTCTCCTTCTTCTCCTTCATCATCAGATGGTACTTTTGATTCATTTTCTTTCTCTTTCTCGGACTCAATTTCATCGTCGGCCCTCACCACCATAACTCATCAATTAGAACATTGGCTTGCTATGTGTCCTCGGCCTTGACACTTGAAACAAATTATGTCTCTGGTGCGATTTGGCATTTGTTCACTTTTGTTTCGACTTGATTCATTAATGGGCTGGTTGGATTTAGTTGCTGCAACCGGTTCTCTCGTTCAAATAGGGGGTTTGTTCACTCCTTGACTCCATTTGTTAGAAGAAGGATTGTCATAGGATCTACTTACTTCTTTCCGCTTGAGTTGCTTTTCAACCTTTATCGCCATATGGACCATGTCCATCACTTCAACATAGTTTTGTAGTTCAACTATGTTGGCATTATTGCTTCTCGATCCTCTTCGATGTCAGCTCGGATCATCGCTGTCTCCATTTCCTTGTAGTAATCTTCAATGCTTCTATTACCTTGAGTAAGGTTTTGGAGTCGTTGATATAAATCTCGATGGTAGTAAGAAGGGATGGATCTTTTTTGCATGATCGATTTCATTTTAGCCCAAGTAGAAATAGGCCTTTCACCATTTCTCCTTCGACTCGTTACAAGCTGGTCCCACCACACAATTGCATAATCAGAAAATTCAATAGTTGTGAGTTTTACCTTTTTACTCTCCGAATAATTATGGCACTCGAAGACAAGCTCTATCTTCTTTTCCCACTCCAAATAAGCTTCAGGATCATTCTTGCCTTGGAATGGTGGAATTGTCATCTTTATATTTTTAAGGCTATCATTTGGACAATCACAATCTTTAGGACCCCGATGTCGTTGGCGACCTCATTGTCATACACTTCGAACAGATGAATCACTTTCTTGCTTACTCACTTCATTATACCCTCGTCTTGCATCTTCCGAAGTTGCTTCTCGTTGCTCACGTGTCTTTACTCGAAATAAACAATCTTCGATTGGTTCAAGTTTAATCACTCCATCTCTCGCATCAGTGCTTAAAGAGTAAGATCTGACACACCTCCTCCAACATTTCTTACAGGATGTAAACCAATTCCCTCATTTGGATTTTTTACCGGACTTTGTGACATTTAAAAAAAAAACTCACAACAAATACCTCACTATTCACTCAAAAAGAAATCACACACAAACTTCGCTTTTATACCTCTCAAATAGTCTCACTACTCTCTTGCCTTTTTCCACTCATTCCACTTCTCTAAGTTCTTAAGAAATTACTTGAACTTCAAAGCTATTGTTGTGGGTCGGCTTGCAAAATTGATGTTTGGGTTACAAAGGATAATATTGTAGGACAATGGGTAGGCTAGAAACAAAGGAAATGAAAAAAAAATAAGTGTGGCTGAATGGTAAGAAGATTGATTGGGTGTCTTTGAGTAGCAAATGGATAAATCAAAACAAAGCACTTGAATTTTTTTTTTCATGATTTTTTTTGAAAAAAATTTAATATTCTCTCGTTGAATATATATAATTCTTTTTTTTTGAATTTTTTTGAATGTAAAATACTATACCGAGATGCTGAACTCATCGATTCTCACTCTAAATTCACTAGCTCTGATACCAATATGATACGAACTCGTCTCAGGATGATTCGAGTCGTAATGCTGCCCAATCGTGAATTTGAATAAGAGTTGAATGTTTCAAAACAAACAAGGTTTAAATAAATAAAAGGTGGTCGAGGTCCTTTCTTTGCTGTTTGTTTTAAAACTTTTTTCTTTCTTTCTTCAAACCTTTTATTTGTTTACACCTTGTTTGTTTTGAAATGTTCAACTCTTACTCAAATTCACGATTGGACAACATTACGACTAGAATCATCCCGATATGAGTTCGTATCAAAATTTATAGTGAAAGGTGTAGGAGTTTAATTAGAATTTTTAGAACAAATTAATAATTAAGATATTCCAAGTTCTAATTCTACATAGAGTTAACAACAACTAATAATTAATATAATGCATATTAAATTTTTATTTGCTATTAATTTATTAAAATAAATACTTATAAAATAAAATATGATCAAATTTAAACTAATCCTATTTCTATGCAAAGCTGATAATAATTAATAAATATTATAATAGAAATAATTATAAATTCATGATTATCATCTTATTTACTAGATTAAATTAAAAACATTTATTCTAGATGCCTTTTGAAAATATTTACAAGAAGAGATATCTAATTTTAGTATTTACAAAAGAGCAACCAAATTTTGAAAATAGTTCAATTATGTACCTAGACTAAAAGAAAATTTGAAATTGTGTTGCAATTTAAAACTTGGATCAAAACTGACCCTTTTATTTTAAAAAATATTTTGCCATTTAGGGAATAATTTCTCGAAAGATTATGTTAAAATCAATCCCCAGGAAAGATTGGAGGGGTCACAAGCGGTCTCGCTTAGGTTCCAATCTCCTAGACAAAATTTGTAACACCCCGTACCCGAGACCATTGCCGGGGTCGGACACGAGGGGTTAACAGACTTCGTTCACTTAATTTCACCGTTCATAAAAAAAATTTTCCCGACAGCTGGCTAACTGTGTCACTGTCACCTTAAAAATCATATCTTGAGTTCTACAACTCGAAAATCAGTTTCGTGATTTTTCCCTGAAACTAGACTCATATATCCATTTACAAATTTTTTTCTAGAATTTTTGGTCGGGCCAATTAGTACAGTTTATTAGTTAAAGTCTCCCCTGTTTCAGGGTGCGACTACACTGACCTTCATGCATTACGACCTGGATATCTCCCTGTACAGGGCTTCAATACTGATGCCGTTTGTTTCTATAGAAACTAGACTCAAAATGGAATCTATACATATATGGAATGACTTCTAAATGTCTCGGGTTAATTTATAATGAATTTCCAAAGTTGGAACAACGAATCCAGAAACTGTTCTGGCCCTGTTTCACGAAAACCTAAATATCTCTTAACATACAACTCATATGACCGTTTCGTTTCTTCCATATGAAAGTAGATTCATCAAGGTTCATTTACATAATTTATTCACTATTTAATTCCATTCCTACTATTTTTAGTGATGTTTCACATCCACATCGCTGCTGCTGTCAGCATCTGCCTTTAAGGTAGACTTTACCTATTTCATAGTTTCCATGATTCAATTAGCCCTTTTTGCATACATAGCACAAAGTATAATCATGATTAACCATTCCAATGGCTAATCGTTTCCAAACATTTCGATACCTCTTAGTGATCAACATACAAACGATTATAGTACTATGCTAAAAGCATTATATAAGCCATTTTCGCATGGCTATCCAAAGTTTTACATACCAAAGTTCAAACAAACATAATAGCCTATACATGCGAAATGTTCTCTTAGACCAACTAAGAAGAAGATACCAAAAGTTGCAAGCTGGTGTGATGACTTCGATGACGGTCCCGAATACGTAAAAAGTCGAGTCCAAGAAACCTAAAATGGGTGACAAGCAAACACCGAATGAGTATATAACTCAGTAAGTCATAAGCATTACACTACCATCCATTAATAAAATTTTCACAAGAGGAAACAACGAAATGAGGCTAAGTACTCCATCCATACCGAACTATGCCATAGTTTCTTAGACCTTACGATTCAATCTCATTCCAAGTCCTACATTGACATTTCATACGCTATTCAATAGGATAATTGAGGCATTTCCATACATCATTTTATTTTCGTTACAATCATACAACTAAACGAACTTTCACCTATTCCACGATGAACATTATGTACGTGACTTCAATTATAATCATCACATAGGTTCAAAACTTACCACGCTCAACTCCATATATAAACATAGCACCTATTAGCCATGAACTCAAGGTACTCACCCTTTCCGCTGTTCGAAATCAATTCGGTAAGGTCGCACCCTTAATATAAATAATTGATAGAAAATATATATATGTATTTATATAGTGGGTTCGCACACATAGTGCTTAATAATCAACCACGCACACTTAGTGCCATGTACTTTAAACTCGCACACTTAGTGCCATGCATTTCAAGCCCGCACACTTAGTGCCATTCTCTCAACTGTGAACACTTATTGTCCGCACACTTAGTGCCAAAAACCAGCCACTATATACGCTTCACTTCCTTTTTACATTCGACAATTTCATCTCATTAAACACAATTGCATAGGTATTACGATCATTTAAATCAATACCAACTATATGCTTAATGACTTACCTTGTGTTGGGTAAAATAATTCCAAGTCGGCTACTCGATGACCTTCAATTTCCCCTTGTTGGACGCCTCTCCTTTAGGATCTTGAGCTTAAACAAATAAATTAACTCATTCAACCGCTTTGCTACATATATTGGTATTCACATTTTAATGATTTTATGACATACGGAACGGCATGGTAAAATTTTTATCTTGCTACCTTATGCTCTTAGCTATTCGGCTAATAACCATATGCTATCGCCCTACTATCAATAATCCAATCACACATGCATATATATATATATATGGCCGAATGTACAAAGCTTAGACTCATCATCACTTATGCTCTTAATTTGATGGCCGAATATGCATACATATATATATATATATAATATCAACTATACTATCATCTTTAATTCACCTAAACATAAAATTTCATCTCATGAACACTTGACTGAATTTTTCCTAATCTAGCATGGCTTCACATATATTTGTAACATCCTATAAATCCACATATATCACATTTCTACATAAATTTTCTTTTACTTTTCCTCTACTTCCATTCACAACATCAAAAGCACCATACACATGTATCATTACAAAGCTTCACACTTAGCATACAAATGACATCAACACAAATCCACCTTAGCGAAACTTAACTCATCTTCATGCCTCATCACCACAACATCAAACATCAAACATCAACCAAGAAGACAACACCCATGGCGAATATCATCCCCATCTCATAGCAAAGATTTAAACCATGGGCTAGGTAGAACTCAAACTAACAACTAAAAACATGCATGAATCTCATGGACAACATCAAACATACCTTAGTCTAGCAACCTCCATGGCTGATTTTCTCAAGCTCTCCCCCTTCTTCTTAGAACATTCGCCAAGCCAACAAAATGTGAAAGGATGGACACTTTTTTTCTTTTCTTTGTTTTCATCATATTCCTTTTCATTATTTATTCTTTCTAACATAACCACTAACTAAACATGTTTGCAACATGTTTCCATTCATAACATGGTCGGCCACTATGCTTAAATTTTGGGTAAATTGACATGCAAACCCAAACATTTTCACAACATGCATTTATAGGCCACCTTACATTTGCCTAGCATATTTCTAAATTTTCTCACATAAGTCCTATTTGATAAAATTCACTTACAATTAACAAAATCCAAACATGAAATTTTCACACATGCATATGTACATATAATGAGCATCAACTATGACAGTTAATTATTTTTATGACTCGGTTTAGTGGTACCGAAATCACTTTTCGACTAGGGTCAATTTAGGGCTGTCACAGAATTTATTTAAACATAGTAATCCCGAAAATATACCCTAAATAATTTATTAAAAAATTAAGAAAAATTAAATATTTAATTAAATGAACGAGATTTGGTCCTGTTCAATTTGATCCCCCCAGTAATGTTTGAAGCGCTGAGCATTGACTCGAAATTACCGCCCTTACTTTGAAGTTCGAGAACTTCATATGGACAAACTTGGTGAATCGTAAATGGATCGGACCAACGTGATTTTAACTTAACATGAAAGAACCTTAATCTAGAATTGAATAACAAGACTTGCTGACCTATTTCAAATTTTCGAACCCAAATGTGTTTGTCATGCCATCTCTTAAGTCTTTCCTTGAGTAGTTTGGCATTCTCGTATGAGAACATTCAGAACTCTTCTAGCTCATTGAGTTGGAGCATCCGTTTCTTTTTAGCAAGCTTAAGATCCAAGTTGAGTTGTTGGGGAGCCCAGTAAGCTTTGTGCTCTAACTCCAAGGGCAGATGATAGGCTTTCCCAAAGACCAACCTATAGGGTGACGTCCCTAAAGGTGTCTTGTATGCTGTCTTATAGGCCCATAAAGCATTATCCAATCTTTTGGACGAATCTCGTTGGTTCGGACAAACTACCTTCTCAAGTATGCCTTTGATCTCTTTGTTTGCCACTTCAGTTTTCCCATTTGTCTGCGGGTGGTAAGTTGTGGCAACCTTGTGCTTCACTCCATGCTTGTCGAGAAACCATTTCAACCACTTGTTCACAAAATGGGACCCTTCATCACTGATGATGTCTCTTGGGGTTCCAAACCTTGTGAACACATGCTTTTGCAAAAAATTTATCCACCTTACCATCGTTCATCAGATATGCCTCAGCCTCAACCCACTTAGACACGTAGTCTACTGCTACCAATATGTACTTGTGACCAAAAGAGGAAGGGAAATGACCGAGAGAGTCAATACAAACATCGAATAATTCTACCTCAATGATGTTTGTTTGAGGCATCTCATTTCTGTTTGTGACGTTTCCAACCCTCTGACATTGATCAAAGCTCTTTACTTAAGCATGCGCGTCTTTAAATAGTGTTGGCCAAAAGAATCTGGCTTGCAATACTTTGGCCGTAGTACATGTACCTCTGAAGTGTCCGCCACTTAGTGTTGAGTGGAAATGATATAGAATCTTTTGTACTTTATCTTCTGCCATGCATCTGCTGATCATTTGATATATACACTTTTTAAACAAGTATGGTTTTTCCCAGAAATAGTACTTCACATCATGAAGAAAATTTTTCTTCTGATGATACATCTTACCAATTGGCATCAAACCACAAGCTAAATAGTTAGCAATATCAGCAAACCAAGGAGTATTATGGACATGATTTACCTTCAGTATGTGTTCATCTAGAAATGTCTCCTGAATGGGTATAAGTGGAGAATTCCTTTCTTGCGGCTCTAATCTGGACAAGTTGTCTACTACTTGGTTTAATACTCCTTTTCGATCTTGAATTTCTAGATTGAACTCTTGAAGTAAAAGTACCCATCAGATTAATCTCGGCTTAGCGTCTTTCTTGGCAAGTAAATACTTAATTGCCGAATGGTCTGTATAAACAGTCACTTTGGTACCTACAAGATAAGATCAAAACTTTTCAAAAGAAAACACAATAGCAAGTAACTCTTTCTCCATTACTGTATAATTTAGTTGAGCTCCTGTCAGAGTCTGACTTGCATAGTAGATGGGATGAAAAACTTTGTTCCTTCACTGGCCCATGAAAGCTCCTATCGCAAAGTCACTTGCGTCACACATCAATTCAAATGGCAATTCCCAGACTGGTGTGACGATTATGAGTGTCGAAACTATCCGAATCTTCAAATCTTTGAAATCTTTTAAGCATTCCTCATCAAATTTGAACGTCATGTCTTTCTCTAATAATTTGCATAAGGGTTTAGCAATTTTGGAGAAGTCCTTGATAAATCTTCAATAGAAACCGTCGTGGCCCAAAAAGCTACTAACACTCTTTATAGATGTTGGAGGTGGGAGTTTCTCAATAACGTCTTCCTTTGCTTTATCTACCTTGATTCCATGTCTCGTTATCTGATGCCCTAGAATAATACCTTATTGTACCAAGAAATGACACTTTTCCCAATTGAGTATGATGTTTGTTTCTTCGCATCGCCTTAGTACCTTGGCTAGATTGTTTAGACACTCATCATATGTATCTCCAAATACTAAAAAATCATCCATAAAGACTTCCAAGTATTTCTCAACCATATCATAAAAATAGGCATCATACATATTTGAAATGTAGCAAGTGCATTATATAAACCAAATGGCATGCGTCCAAATGCGAATGTACCGTACGGGCAGGTGAATGTTGTCTTGTGTTGATCTTCCAATGTTACGTAATTTGACTATACCCCGAGTATCCATCGAGAAAATAGTAATAGTCTCACCCTGCAAGCCTATCCAGCATCTGGTCCAAAAACAAAAAAGGAAAGTGATCTTTCCTAGTTGCCTTGTTCAACTTCTGGTAATCGATGCAAATTCTCCATCTCATAACCATTCTATTTGGTATCAACTCATTATTCTTGTTTTCAATGACCGTAATACCTCATTTCTTTAGCATGCACTGGAATAGACTTACCCATGAATTGTCTGAGATGGGGTAAATTATACCCGCATCTAACCACTTGATGATTTCTTTTTTTACCACGTCTTTCATGATAGGGTTCAGTCTTCTTTGTCCATCAATCGCCCCTTTCTCACCATCTTCCAAGATGAATTTGTACATGCATACAGATAGACTAATGCCGCGAATTTCAGCTATGGTCCATCTGATAACCTTCTTGAATTTTTTCAATACTAAGATGAGTTTCTCTTATTGGTCAACGGTTAATTCTGCTGAAACAATTACAGGAAAAGTAGAATTGTCACCTAAATAAACATATTTTAAATGTGACGGAAGTACCTTCAGTTCTAATTTAGGTGGCTCCTTAATTGACATTTTTGGTTGGGCATAATCCCTATTCTCTAACTCCAAAAACTCAAAACAAGATTGCGGATTAAATCCCTTTTGATTAGCTTCTAGCAAAGCTAATTATTCATCCTCCTCTTCATCATTTGGAGGGTCTGTTGTCAAAATTTGTTCCAATGGGTCCTCAACATATTTGAGTTCCTTTTCCATGATTAATTCCTTTAAATTGGACACTACAGAACAATCATCAATTGTGTCAGGGAATCACATAGACTTAAAAACATTAAATGTTGGTCGTCCTGAACACGCATAGTAAGCTTGCCCTTCTGCACATCAATAAGGGTCCTTCCAGTTGCTAGGAACGGCCTTCCTAAGATGATTGACACTTCTTTGTTTTCTTCAAATTCTAGAATAACAAAGTCAGCAGGAAAAATAAATTTGTCTACACGTAACAATAAATCCTCGATTTTTCCTTCTGGATGTGCTAAAGATCGATCTGCTAATTGAAGTGTAACCGTAGTAGGTCCCTAACTTCACCTATCCCTAACTTCCTAAATATTGACATGGGCATCAAGTCGATACTCGTACCCAGATCACATAGTGCTTTACCATAATATGTTGCTCCAATGTTGCAAGGTATGGTAAAACATCTAGGATCCTTTAACTTTGGGGGTAGTTTGTCTTGAAGATATGCATTGCATTCCTTTGTTAGGGCTACCGTCTCAAATTCTCCAAGTCTTCAGTTTTTTGACAGGATATCCTTCATGAATTTGACGTAGTTTGGTATTTGTTCAAGTGCTTCAACTGTAACGCCCTGAATTTTGGGCCTAGAAGTTTTGGGATTTGGGTATAGGAACAGTGAAGAGGAAGCTCATATGTGATTAGATGTGTAATTTTTTTTACAAGAATGAGCCTGCTAGTCTGATGGTTAAATAGAATGTTGGAGTGTTGGAGGGCCTGTGTTTGAGTCTCTGTGCATGCAAGGATGTTTTATTTTTGGGTTTTATAAAGTTATTTTTTTGGTGCTACTTAAATTTTTATTTTTTTCCTTAAAATATTGTTGTTGATATTATTTTTATTTTTATTTTTCTCTTTTTTTCTCTGTTAGTTTCACGTTCTTCTCTTCTCTTGTCCTATCCCTCTTCCCTTTTCTTTTTGGTTTTTCAGTTCTGACTTGTGAATTTGAGATTTTCGCTCCTCTGCCGCCATCTCTGATTGCAACTAACAGGTGTGGGATTTGACCTTTTTTTTTGTGTGTGTGTGTGGTCTAACTCTTTGATTTTGGGTTTTCTGAATGCTGGAAGTGAGTGAAATACTCCAACTTCTGATGTTTGTTGGTAGAGTAAAGGTTAGAGACTGTTACGATGGCTGAAATAATGGTTCCGGGGCTAGTTTAGGGTGGTTTTGTGGCTTCCTCGAAGGCCACACGGGCGTATGCCAAGGCACACGTCCGTGTGGATTTGGGAATTAGGGTTTTTGGGCTAAATTAGGTGCCACATGGCTAGCCGCACGATCATGTGGCTGATTTAGGGATTTTTCAAAATTCACAAGGCCGTGTCCCTTAGGCACACGGGCGTGTGAGTTTGGGAATTATTGATTTGGAGTTTTGGAGTCACACGGCCTACCCACACGACCGTGCGGCTGATTTGGGGATTAGGGATTCCATACAGACGTGTTCTTCGGAGCACATAGCCGTGTCTGGTGGGCACACAGGTGTGTGAGACACTCACACGGTCGTGTCTTCCATACACTTTATTTTAGTGATTTTGGCAGAGAGTTACATGGCCTGTTCACACGGCCATGTCCCTGCTTCACACGGGTGTGTGCCTCTATCACATGGCTATGTGCAACCCTTCACACGGGTGTTTGGACCCCCACTCAGCCTGGATTTCTCCACACAACTGGAGCACATGGGCATGTGGCCCTAACTTGCCAAGTTCTGATTTTAGGGTAATTTAAGTGCAATCGCAACTCTATGTGTCCCAACCCTTGACTGAGATTCACTGAGGGTAAGTATGACTTTGTTCTGAGTTTGGATAATGCATTATTGGTGATTGGTTGTATGATATGTTTGATTCTGTACCCAGTTAACTGGGTGAGTGAGTGTGCAACTAGTTCTATCTGACTGTCTGACTGCGTGTCACTGATAAGCGAGGTTATTTTTGTAATTGAAATTGAGCTCAAGTACCGAGTGTGTACATTTCTGATTTCGATTGACTGATTATGAATGACTGTTTGAAATTGTATTCTGAATTGGTATATCTGTATATAAGCTTTTGGGGTAGGATGTTGAAGAGAAGGGAGATTTACGATTTGGCAGTTTATTTGCATTCTGATAGCCCCAATTCCCAAAGGGTCGTGGGCGGTCCTAATACCCTGAGGGTCGTGGACATTACTGATAACAGTATAGCGGATTATCGTCTTGCACTATACCACATGTACGTTAGCTACGCTTCGTATCACTATCTAATCTGGCAGTTATACTGCACGTCTGTACCGTGGTTCCCTGCATTGCACAGTACAACTTATACGCTAGCTTTGTTGCATAATATATCTGATCTGGCAGTTCATACTGCATGTCTGTACTGTGGCCTTCTGCACGGCACTGTATAGCTAACTGATAGCCCCTAATACCTAAAGGGTCGTGGGCTATCCCAATTCCTTGAGGGTTGGGGACAATACTAATGTCCACGATGTTGGGCATCCCGGGATGACATCATATGGAGTGTAGGGTTGGATGGATGGGTTGATTATATTTGCGTCACTATAAAAAAGTATTCACTTTAAAACTTATTAATTCAAAAATATCGTTTATCGCGGAAGCTTTTGAAACGGTTTTGCATATTCGTGGAATCTTGGTAAATCATGCATATCTTTTGAAAACCTGCATCCTACTACTAGCAGATATAAATCAAAAATAAATAAACCCTAAAAATTAAAAATTATAACCCAAAATAAAATCTTAATTATAATATTAAAAGAAAATTCGTCGAGTGACCACCTCCGAGTCCTCCGTCTCCTCGATTCGTCTAAGCCTGGGGATTTCCTGCACAGTTAAAAGATGGGTGAGTTTACGAAAACTAAGTGTGTGAAATTCCATAAAAGCATACAATCAGAGTAAACACAATTTGGGCCTAAGCCCTCAGTTTCAGTTAGGGGCCTTAGCCCCTCTTTCAATAGCAGTAACAGTCTGGGCCTGAGCCCATTTTAGTATTAGTGGTAGTCTGGGCCTTAGCCCATTTCAGTACAGTATGCAAACACAGAATCCTACCCAATCCATCCGCTATACACCATATCCGTGCCAGCCCTACAAACCATGTGGGGATAAAATCGACCCACCCAACCCTACACACCAAGTCGTATCGGTTATGGCACTAAAATAGTATTTGCAGTAGAGCTTCCAGTAATAGGCTTATAGCCTTTCAGTACACTTCCTCCAAAATCATATATCCCATCCCATGCACTGCAACATGATATAAATGTACATACAGTAAAAATGGCATGCTTAAACAGTCATACATCACATAGGGGTAAAACAGTCATCTTACCAAAAAAAGGGTCCAGGTACACTTACTGGCCCAACAGTAGGTCCATAGTTGTCTTGGGCGACCCGTGCAACCTTAACAGTCAATCGATGATGATGAACCCACAGCCCATATTGCGGGCCCATGTGGGCCCATACGCTCGTATGGCCCACATAGCCCAAATTGGCCTTAGATGTATGGTTTACACAACTTAGCCCAATAGTAACCACACTTTTATGTGATTAATTCTATGTGGAGCCCACAGGCCCATTGGGCCTACATGGCCAAGTTCGGCCCAAAATGGCCCAATATTGTTTCGGCCCATGAAGATGCTCATGGCTATCTCGTCGACCACACGGCTTGCCACACGGGAGGCCACACGCCTGTGTGGTGTCGTCAACCCACTTTTTTGACTTTTCATCCTTTCGGCTTTTCGGCTTTTCAGCCTTTGCAGTTTCACATCCTTTTTTTTTTTTATTTTTTTGCAGTTTCACATCCAATGGCAGTATTACAGGCACCTGTTATGGGGTTGTAACCGAAACGCTTCCGAGATCAATGCACCTATGATTAACAATAATCCCTCATTAGTCTAAAACCATCGTTAATCCATACCACAATATTGAAAAGGATTCGTTCGATCCACTGTCACATACCAAACCAACAATCACAGATTCTTACTGACTTAACACCCACGTACCACTCCAAAACTTCAACCTTCATAAGAAACATTCTGTGACAGCCCTAATTTGACCCTAGTCAGAAAGTGGTTTCAGGACCACAGAACCAAGTCATAAAAATAATTAATCGTTATATTCTACGTTTACTATATGTGTAAATGCATGTGTGAAAGTTTCATGCTTTGATTTTGTTATTTGTATGTGAAATTTATAAGATAGGACTCATGTGATAAGACTTGAAAATGCGATAGGTAAATTGTAAAGTGCCAAATAATGCATGAATTACTGACATGAGGGACTTGCATGTCAAATGGACCAATTTTAGTTTAGTGGCCGGCCATAATGATGGTTGATGGATAATATATGTTTTATTTAAGTATTACAATTAGTAATGGCTATATTTTTGAAATAAAAATAATTAGAAAAATAAGAAAAGATGATAAAATAATGGATGTTCATCTTTCTTTCTTCATTGTCGAATTTTGGAAAGAAAAATATTGAAGAAGAAGCCAAGGCATTCGGCCATGGTTATCTCCATTTAAAGGTATGTAATGTAATTTTTTTTATGTAATTGATTATGACATTAAATTGATAAATACATAGCATAGTTAACTCATGGTTTAAATTCATGAATCAATGAACAAGTATCCATTCGGCAAGTGCTAAATTTGTGTTATTTTGATAAGTTTTTGGGAAGATGTTAGTTATATGTCAAGCAGTTTAAATGATGGTTGAATAAGTTGAATTCATGGTTGAAAGGTATGAATTGAAATTGCCGTATGTATGTATATGCATTTTGGAAAGAAAATTTTGTTGTTAATTGAGTTTTTTTATATATATGCACATTTGGTTATGGGGGGGGGATAAGATGAATTTAAAATGTTAAAGATTGTTTCTAAGATTTGTTAAATTGTTGTGGTCATTGCCGAATATATGTTTAGTTAAAGAAAAATTTTATAGTGTTTGTGTTTGTGTATGTGAACTAGATATTTAATGGATATTCGGCTAAAAGGGATTTAAAGGTTAAGTCATAAGAATTTTGGGTGATATACATATTTGGACATATGTACTTTGGCTATGTGAGTAATGTGTTAAGTAAGCTATTTATTTGATATGCATATTCGGTCATTGTTTGGCAAGAATGAAACCTATGTGCAATTTGCTACATTTGATCATGAAATGGAAATTGTATATGAAAGCTAAGTTTGAGTGGTTAGGTCCGAATGGAGTATATAAGATATTAAGGCATGCTATAATTATATATAGGTGTATACGTGGTTGTGCATGAAATGAGTAATCGATTAAATTGTGATAGTCACACATAGGTATAAATATATATATATAACTTATGTATGTACCTTGTGACATAGAGTCATTCGGATATACATATATATATGTATATTATATATACTTAAATTCGTGTATAGGAAAGCATGGTAAGTTATGTGAACCTTTGTTTGTGTATACGAATTAGATATTGATATAATAAGCATGAAATCGAGTCATGGCACATTTTATAAAACATAATATGCATTGAAGTTATATGTTTGCCAAATGTGACTATTAAAGAATCAAAGTTGAGTAAGTAATTAAACAAATTCATTTGTTTAAATTTAAAGCTCAAGAGCAAAGAGGAACTAAATCAGATAAGGGAAATGAGAAAGCAATCGAGTAGCCTATCCGTTATTGTTCAAAACATCCGAGGTAAGTTTTGAGTAATCGTCTATAGTATGAAATTGATGATGCCTTGATATATATATATATATATATACTAGATGAATTTTGATCTCTTTTGGTTCTAGTTGAATTTAGATGTGTGGTAAATAATCTAAGTATATGACCTATAGTTGAATGATCAATTCGGGTTAAGCTTGATTGATGAAAGGTATATGTGATATTTATGTATGATTGTTAAGCCGAAATGAAAATGATGGTGTTTATACGAAGTTTATGTCCGAATGTAGGAAATGGCTACTAATGTGAAATGTTCCATAATATGTGTTAGTATAGATTAAAGAGGTATGATATTTGGAATTGTATCCGGGCTTAAAGACCCGCAGGCTATATGCTGGAATTGTATCTGGGCTTAAAGACCCACAGGCTATATGCTGGAAATGTATCCGGGCTTAAAGACCCACAGGCTATATGCTGGAATTGTATCCGGGCATAAAGACCCGCAGGCTTCGTGCTAGAATGGTATTTGGGTTAAAGACCCGTAGGCTTGCGCTAGAAATGTGTTTCGAGTTCTAAGACTTGACAGGACTGATGCCAGTAAGTTAAGTAAGATTATGACATTGAATATCCGTGGTAACCATCGTCGAGTAAGTACTATATATATTTTACATGTTAAGGTACGTATTATGTACTCAAATGTGAAATGATTTCAAGTGAATTATTAGTATCAAAGAACTATATATATATGTGTGTGGATGAATACAATATTTAAGAATAAGAGAATGACCTATTCGGTCAATATATGTCATTATATGAAAGTATGTGATTTATAGTAATTGTATGAGCCATATAGTATAGTGAAATATGTGCTGTAAATTTCTTGTGTATTTATATATATATATATATTCGGCTAATAGGCTTTATAACTAATGTACTTGTGTATATTCGACCAAGTGAATTACAATTAGAATACGAGTTTTGTGATACTCAATGTTCGATTTAAATGACAAACTTTAATTGTATGAAATGCTTAAAACTTACTAAGCCTCGAAAGCTTACTCTGTTCCTTATTTCTTTGTTTTATAGATTGTTGATTTTGGCCACCGACTCGGGGATCATCAGCAGTTCATCATACTATCGATCTTTTTGGTACAGTTATATTTTGGCCTTGATATGGCATGTATAGGTTAGGCTGGTGATAGTTATATTTTGTATTGTAAATATTTTGGCCATATGAAAATGGCATTTTAACTTATAAATCGATATATATATTCAGCTCGATTTCTATTTTTTTTGATTGGTAATGTGAATGAAAAATTAAATGTTTAGCTCGGTAATACCTCTTAGCCTAAAACCGGTGATCGGATTCGGGCTAGGGGTGTTACATTTTATTGGTATCAGAGCTACGGTTTAGTCGATTCTAGGACTAACGTAGAGTGTTTGAGTCTAGCTATACATGCCATATAGTATTAATATGATAGTATGATGAATTCTGATAGTTAAAAATGTGTTTTCGTATAGTAATGGATCCCGATCCCAATCGAGCGGTAGGTGATGATGTTGAGAGTGTAGCGCCTGCTCCCGCGCATGGGACAGCGCCGATGGACTCTCAACCTATTGCAAGCAATCAGAACGATGAGGCTAGACAGGCTTTTTATAGTGTGATGAATGATTGGTTCAACCAATACATTCGAACTAATACGGCTGTTCCACAACCCCCACTCCCGAATAATACGCCCCCTGCACCTACAATACCTCCGGTAATTGATTAGACGAGGTTAAATAAGCCCCCGGTTGACAGAATCAGAAAGCACGGGGCTACTAAATTTAAGGCTACAGATAGCGATGATGCTGAACAAGCTGAATATTGGTTGGACAACACTATCCGAGTGTTTGATGAACTATCCTGCACACCCGATGAATGCTTAAAATGTGCTATATCTTTGTTACGTGATTTTGCCTACTATTGGTGGAATACGTTGATTTCTGTTGTGCCCAGAGAGCGAGTGACTTGGGAGTTCTTCCAAGCCGAGTTTCGGAAAAAGTATATCAGCCAGAGATTCATTAATTAGAAACGGAAAGAATTCCTTGAACTTAAACAAGGTTCCATGTCGGTTACTGATTATGAACGAAAATTTGTGAGGCTTAGCTGGTATGCCCGAGAATGTGTTTCTTCAGAAGCTATAATGTGTAAACTTTTCGAAGATGGATTGAACGAAGATATAAAACTGTATGTTGGCATTCTTGAAATCAGAGAATTTGTAATACTTGTCGAGCGAGCTTGCAAAGCCGAAGAGCTCAGTAAAGAGAAAAGAAAAGCTGAAGTGGGAGCAAGAGAGTTCCGTAAGAGATCTTCGGGGAAGCCCTTTCATCAATCACCGAAGAAATTTCGAGATGATTCGGGCCGATCTAAAGACACTTCAGGCTTTTCCAGACGAGACCGTGATCGATCTCCTATGAGTACGCGAGCCACTTCAGTTGCCAGTGTTGGAAATGATCGTCAGGATAGGACCGAGTGCAAGTTTTGTGGAAAATGGCATTCGGGGAGTTGTAGATTTCATGATCGCTCCTGTTATAGATGCGGATCATCCGACCACTTCATCAAAGACTGCCCGAGATTGTCAGGGAAAAATGTAAATCAGAGTGGGAAACCGAGTACTGCTACAGCTCGAGGTAGACCACCTAGGAATACAGGGAATACTAGTGGCGGTCAGAGAGGGTCTAGAGATGCTATGACCAGATCTGAGGCTCGTGCCCCTGTTAGAGCTTATGCTATACGCGCACGCGAGGATGCTTCTTCGCCTGATGTTATTACCGGTACTTTCACTCTCTTTGATACTGATGTGATTGCATTGATTGACCCTGGTTCTACTCATTCATATGTATGTGAGACTTTAGCATCCAGTAAGACTCTACTTGTTGAGTCTACTGAGTTCGTGATCTGAGTGTTGAATCCCTTGGGTCGACATGTGCTAGTTGACAAAGTGTGCAGGAAATGTCCCCTGATAATTCGAGGTTCCTGTTTTTCGGCCGATTTGATGCTTTTATCGTTTGATGAATTTGATGTTATTCTCGGTATGGATTGGTTGACCGTTCATGATGCAGTTGTGAATTGCAAAAGAAAGACTATTGATTTGGGATGTAACACCCCTATCCCGTAACCGTCGCCAGAATAGGACGAGGCGTTACCAGAAAATTTGGAAGCAGATCAAACAGTAAAATTTTGAACTTTTTTTTTTCTTTTTCGTGAATAAATATTGTTCATTTAATTAAATTCTAAACACAAACAAAGGTCAAACTTATAACTTATAAAAGTAGACTTCTAACGGATGTCATATTCGCATGGCTTATAAACAATAGTTATGATATCATTCTAGTATAATATATCCTATACATGCCATAAGCTAAATCCAAATCACAAGGTTTCCATAATAGTAGATAGTGTGATGAAGTACTGATGATCCCCGAGCTGGTAATCAGAGTCCACAATCTATAAAACAAAGACAAAAGACAAACGGAGTAAGCTTACATAAGCTTAGTAAGTCTTAAGTAAAATGATAATTTTGCGAATCAAATTCAATTATCATTTATCGCTCGATTTTTTCTAATCAATGAAGTCAATCTAGAGCTCCATAACGAACTATAATTTCAATAACCACATCATTTAGTTACCACAAATTATTTCATGATAATGACCAAAATGGTCAAATATTCGTATGCTCACAAGGTACACTTGGCTCATAAATACACTCCAATCTAAATGCCTCTATTATAGTTTAATCGAATACATTCTTATGGCATAACACATTGACCAAGCGTATCATAGTCACATGGATTGTGGTCACATTTGCATTCATACACTTATTCACATATGCATCACTTTGTATACTTTTGATCTAATCCAAATCGAAAATCACATACAGTACCGATACATACCGCCAACTTAATGTATTGAACATCTTTAAGCGTCGTTTCATTACTAAGCCTCATCGTCTTAGACCTTGCAGAAACCCCGTTTAACAATATCAATAGATCTCACCATTCCGTCAAATAGTTCAAACCTCATGCACGCATATATAGTTTATCTATTTCTTCCAAATTTGATTCACATAGTCTTTCGCATCTAGAAACCTCATAACTACTTCTAATTCAATCAATCAATCTAAAACATAATACTTTTACCACGTTTAGTTTCCATATTTAGAAGCACATAGTAATATCATAATCTATCATGAATAGATTCATAGAGTCATTACTCATTTTGCGTAACATATGCTCTTTCAATAATCATAATCACTTGCTCAAATGTACTCGTTTCATGCACATACATGAATATATATATATATATATATATATATAAAAAACTTAATTCCTTATTTCATAATCGCATCAAAACTTTCGAGTATTTCAACGTGGCATGTATTGAATTACAGTATGGGTATGCAAAGAACCAAACATAAACCTTATCACATATACGTAGGTTGACAAAATACAGTCCTTCCCTTGCATTTGTACATCTAGCCGAATACAATTTATTCTCAATTTATAAGGCTCTTTTTGGCCGAATATGCACAATTACATATATAAATCTTAGCACATACTTTTCTTTACTTAAAGCTCATACGATAAATTTAAATCGAATACTTTGTCATACTAACAACCATTCACCCAATAGATTATTCCCTTATTCAAAGATATAATAATCAATCACATATACGTTTTTCTTGAATGGTAGTGATTCACTTTGAGGTAAACTTACAAATGAGGAGGTAATATGTATCTGAACATCTTAAATGTATAGTACTTACTTGATGGTAGCTCATTGCGAACATTCAAGATCATAATCTTACTTAATTCACCAGCATTAAGCCTGCGGGACTTTAAACCCGGATACAATCCCAGCATGAAGCCAGCGGGTCTCTAACCCGGATGCAATCTCAGCACAATTCATTTAATAAATATTTATATTTTTACTAACTTTGGCCTCATTAACTATCTAATATTGCACACTTTTCACAATTGGTCATTCGGCCTTATCACATATTCACTTACACATATATCACATTGGCCATTCGGCCTTATCACATATACACACTTTCACATTCATCACATTGGCCATTCGATCTTAAGCTAGATATTACGCCTTGTCATTTTATTTCGTCTTAGGTACAAAATCACATTAGTAAATTGATTCAAATACGTAAAATTTTCCATTCGGCCTTAGAACATATCATGGCCACGTCATATTTTTCAATTTAGTCATTTCTATAATAGTATCCATTAATCAAAACTCAAAATAAGTTTAATTACTTAGAGACTTACCTCTGTGAAAAATAAAATAGAATAAAATAAATAAAAATAAAGAACACATAAATTTTACGTGGAAACCCTTTCGGGAAAAAAAACCACGGGCAGAGGAGAAGAAAATTCACTATGTCGAAAATTTTTTTACTCAAATACAAGAGGAATAGACTATGTCTATTTATAGGCTTGCAAAGCCATATTCTAGTAGGATTGAAACACCTTATCCTAATCAATATAAAATAGATGTAGTTTAATAAGGTTTAAAACCTTATTCTAAAATAAAATAAAAGAAGTCTAGTTCTATATGGATTTTACTTTTATTTTATTTTCCATCGTATTTTATTTAAATAAGAATTTGGGTCACTTAATTCTAACAATCTCCACCTTGACACAAATTCTCAATGAACAAGTTCTTCATCGCGAACTTTCAATAAACAAGTTCTTCACCTCTTCCAAAAACCCTTAAGGGTTTAACTTCAACAATGAACACCAACCAAGTCTAAGCAATGCTCAAACTTGGTTATAGGAAGTGACTTAGTCATCATATCTGCAGGATTTTCATGAGTGCTAATTTTGCTCACAACAATATCACCACGAGCAATAATATCACGAACAAAATGATACCGAATATCAATGTGTTTTGTTCTCTCATGAAACATTTGATCTTTTGTAAGAAAGATGGCACTGATTGTCACAAAATCATGCTGATTTGAAGGTCTTCATTGAGTTCACTAAATAGTCCCTTCAACCAAATAGCTTCTTTACAAGCCTCGATAATCGCCATGTACTCGGCTTCGATTGGTAGACAAAGCGATATGTAGTTTGCAAAGTGGCTTTCCAACTAATTGCACAACCTCCGATTGTAAAGACGTAACTCGTGAGAGATCTTCTTCTATCAAGGTCTCCAGCAAAATCAGCATCAACATACCCTATAACTCCATCTTTAGTTCTTCCAAAGCGTAAGCAAACATTAGTAGTGCCTCGTAAGTATCTTAAAATCCATTGAATCGCTTTCCGGTGTTCTTTACCGAGATTCGCCATGTATACGCTAAGCTGACCTTGTTGCATATGATAAATCGGGCGTGAACAAACCATAGCATACATGAGAGATCCTCTTGCACTAGAGTATGGAACATGTGACATGTACTCAATCTCATTATCGATTGAGGAGATAAGGCCGATGAAAGTCCGAAATGGGTCGCTAAAGGAGTACTAACGAGCTTAGCACTCGCATATTGAACACGCAAAGAACTTTCTCAATGTACCCTTCCGACTTAGGTACAATTTACTTGCTTTTCTATCTCGAGAATCTCCATACCAAGTATCTTCTTTTTGGTCCTAAATCTTTCATCTCAAATTCTTCACTTAGTTGGGCTTTAACCTTTCTTATCTCTCTTTTATCTTTTCTTGCTATCAACATGTCATCAACATAAAGAAGTAGATACACAAAAGAACCATCAACATTTTTCTTAAAGTAGACACAACTGTCAAAACTACTTCTTTTGAAATCATGAGAAGTCATAAAGGAATCAAACCTCTTGTACCCTTGTCTTGGTGATTGTTTCAAACCGTAAAGGGACTTTTTCACAAGCAAACATAGTCCTCTTTTTCGAGACTATAAAACCCTCTCGGTTGTTGCATGTAAATATCTTCCTCAAGTTCTCCATGCAAAAATGCGGTTTTACATCTAACCGCTCAAGCTCCAAATCATGCATGGCCACAATACCAAGCAAAGCTCGAATCGAACTATGCTTAACAACCGGAGAGAACACATCTGTGAAGTCCACTCACGGAATTTGATTGTAACCCTTTGCAACAAGCCTTGCTTTATATCCGGGTTCTTCAACTCCAGAGTCCCTTCTTTCTTTTAAACACCCATTTACAACGAATGACCTTTTTACCTTTAGGAAGTTTTACAAGATCCCATGTTACATTTTTGTGGAGTGATTCCATCTCCTCTTGCATAGCAAACATCCACTTTTACGAGTCTTCACGACTAATCGCCTCGAATAATTAAATGGCTCTTGATTCGCATCTATATCTTCACCACATTTAAAGCATAAGCAACTAGATCAACCTCGGCATACTTCTTTGGAGGTTTAATTTCTCTTCTTGTCCTGTTTTTGGCGATAGAGTATTGCGGTGAAGAAGCAACTCTATTCTCAATTTTGTCTTGGCTTGAGGAGTTGATTACGTATTAATCGATGCTCCACCGCTTTTGGTTTTCTTTATTGGAAGAGTCTTTAAGAGATAAGTTAGGTAGCATAGCGGTTTCATCAAAAACAACATCTCTGCTAATCACAACTTTTCTATTTTCAGGACACCATAACTTATAGCCTTTACACCGACTTTATAACCAAGAAAACGCATTTAATGGATCTCGGTTCAATTTTCCATTATCAACATGAGCATACGCAGGACACCCAAAATCTTTAAATCGAATAATTAGCGGGATTACGGACCATACCTCTTGTGGAGTCTTTTCTCAATGGCAGCGGATGGAGATCGGTTGATCAAAAACATGCAGATGAGGTCGCATACGCCCAAAATGACTTGTAAGTTGGCATTTGACAACATACATCGAACCTTCTCCATGATCGTTCGTTCATTCGTTCGCAACGCCGTTTTCTTTGTGGAGTATGACGAATCGTCAAGTGTCTCATGATCCTTCCGACTTGCACAATCTATTAAACTCATCGAGCGAACTCTAAGCCATTGTGCATGGAGGTATTTTATCATTTTCCGTCATTTTTCAATCATAATTTTCCAAGACTTAAATGTGGAAAACACATCGCTTTTACGCTTGGGAAGAACGCCCAAACTTTTTGGAAAAATCATCAATAAAGGTTAGCATATAATTAGCTCCACCTCTCAAGGCACTCGGACGGCCCCCACGATCGAATGGATATACTCCAACGTTTCCTTCGTGTTATGGATTCCTCTAGTGAATCGAACTCTCTTTTGCTTCCCAAAAACACGGTGCTCACGAAATTGGTTTGCAAATTCCTTGCCCATTAAGAAGTCCTCTTTTGCTTAATTACGCCATGCCATTCTCACTCATATGCCCTAGGCGCATATGCCAAAGTTTAGTAATATCATCATCGACAAGGAAGAGGAAGCGCAATTGCATCACCGATATGATGAGAACCAGTAAAACATATAACTTGGCAATCTTTCTTTGCCCTTTCATCACAACAAGGACCCTTTGAAATCTTTAAAACCCCACTTTCATTTGTGTATCTGCCCTTTTGAATCAAGAGTACTCAACGAAATTAAATTTCTTTTCAATTCGGAACATGCCGCACGTCACTAAGTGTTCGACAACTCCATCAAACATCTTAACTTTAATTGTTCCAACACTGCGATTTTACATGAAGCATTATTTCCCATCAAAACAACACCTTGAATCATTGTTTCATAAGTTGTAAACCAATCCCGATTGGGACTCATGTGGAAGGTGCAGCTGAATCAAGTATCCACTCCTCGCTTACTTTAGAATCATTGATGAAGCAACTAGAAGTTCACCATCGCTGTAGTCTTCTACAACATTAGCTTCACCGAATTTTTCATTTGTTTTCCTTTTGATTCATGACCTCCCTTTTAATCTTATTTTGTAGCTTATAGCTTTTCAGATTTAATGTGCCCTTTCTTCTTGCGAAGTTGCAAGTTTTACCTCTGTTTGAAGATTTCGATCTACCCTTAGATTTACCACGAGGATTCCGTTCTGTGTTCTACCACGATCATCATCAACATTCGGTCTTGTCTCCCACGAACAATGAGACCCTCTCCACGAGAGTTGGGTTTAACCACAAGATGCTTCATCTTATCATACGAGGTTAAAGAATCATAAACCTCATCAAGCTGTGAGAGACTCGCGGCTATATAAAATCGTGTCTCTAAAGGTTGAATAAGACGGGGGCAACGAACAAAGTAGAATCAACCCTAGATCTTCCTTATCATACTGAACCTCCATGGCCTCCAAGTTTGAGAGAATTTCTTTAAACACTGTTAAGTGTTCGTGTCTGACGCACCTTCCTCCAAACGATGAGCATAAAGACGCCGCTTCATATGCAACTTGCTTGTTAGAGTTTTCGACATACATATTTGTTCTAGCCTCTTCCATAATGCGTGGCGGTTTTCTCTTTCATCACATCCTGCAAAATTTCGTTGGACAAATGCAGATGTAATTGTGTTAATGCCTTTCGATCCTTACGCTTCTTCTCTTCATCTGTTAATGTCGAAGGCATCTTATCTATCCTAGCAGGGCATCCTCTAGATCCATCGTGCAAGAAGCGCTTGCATCTTAATTTGCCACAACGCAAATCGGTGTTGCGATCCAACAATGAATTTCATACTTCAAAGACGCCATTACCGTGATCGAGATGAATAACCGGAAGCTCGATACCAATTTGTGAAAAATAAAATAGAATAAAATAAATAAAATAAAGAACACATAAATTTTACGTGGAAACCCTTTCGGAAAAAAACCACAGGCAGAGAGGAGAAGAAAATTCACTATGTCGAAAAATTTTTACTCAAATACAAGAGGAATAGACTATGTCTATTTATAGGCTTGCAAAGCCATATTCTAGTAGGATTGAAACACCTTATCCTAATCAATATAAAATAGATGGAGTTTAATAAGGTTTAAAAACCTTATTCTAAAATAAAATAAAAGAAGTCTAGTTCTATATGGATTTTACTTTTATTTTATTTTCCATCGTATTTTATTTAAATAAGAATTTGGGTCACTTAATTCTAACAACCTCGAATGTCGTCGAACGACTACGGATCGGCTATTTGGTTAGTTTAGCTTTTCCCTTATCCGAATTAGGCTCCTTAAGCTCTTGAGCTTAATCTAAAACAAATTTAACTTATTAAAATCCCATTGTGCTTGCTTATGGCCGAATACCACAAGAAATTTAATAGGCCATATAACTACTTTTAGCTCAATATAAAATAATCGTATACATCTTTAATCACCTTAAACAAATTACTAAGTATTATAGAAAATCAAAGCATACTCATCGTCAGCCTTATTCGCCATCTCAATACGTTCTAAGTGACCATATGTATATATCGTCTATACTAAAGTGCTTTACATTAATAGCACCATATCAACAATGTATAATGCCAACCCTTTAAACCAATTATCCATACAAATATTATTTGTACACATTTCCTTACCTAAATTTCACATTCGGCAACCACTTAATCAACTTAACAAATTTTTATACTTCAAAACCACAAGTAAATATCATAATTTGTATCATTACATCGATTAAACTAAATCATGCATTAGCTTTTAGCACATTTGGCCATTAAAGAGACAACCCAATTAACATTCAAACCTTTTAAGCTTAGATTTCCCAAAGCGAATATCACATAAAACCTTTAATACACATGCAAAGTTTACACTTTAACTAATTATACATATACTAATAAACCGAATATTATTTAAACAACCATTTGAATTGTAATGCCCCGCACCCGAGACCGTTTCCGGAGTCGAACACGAGGTGTTAACGAACTTAATTCATTTATTTTCACAGTTCATTTTAAAATTTCCAGACAAGCTGGCTAACTGCGTCACTGTCACCTTAAAAATCATATATCGAGTTCCAAAACTCAAAAACTGATTCCGTAAATTTTCCCTGAAACTAGACTCATATATCCATCTACAAATTTTTTTCTAGAATTTTTGGTCAGGCCAATTAGTACAGTTTATTAGTTAAAGTCTCCCCTGTTTCAGGGTTCAACTACTCTGACCTTCATGTATTACGACTTAGATATCTCCCTATAAAGGGCTTCAATACTTATGCCGTTTGTCTCTAATGAAACTAGACTCAAAAAGGAATCTGTGAATATAAATAATGACTTCTAATTATTTCTGGTTAATTTATGGTAACTTTCCAAATTTAGAACAGGGGATCCAGTAACCGTTCTGGACCTATTTCACGAAAACCTAAACATCTCATAAAATACGGCTCATATGGTCGTTTCACTTCTTCCATATGAAAATAGACTCATCAAGGTTCGATTACATAATTTATTCATTATTTAATTACATTCTTACTATTTTTAGTGATTTTTCCAACTTACGTCATTGCTGCTGTCAGCATCTATTTTAAGGTAGATTTTACCTATTTCATAATTTTCCATGAATCAACTAGCAAATTGACATACATTATTTTCAAGGGAAATCCCGATTAGCCATGACGTACGTAGCGCCAATAGGACCATGATCGGCCATTCCAATGGCTAGTCATTACCAAACATTTCCATACCACTTAGCAACCATATCACAAGACCATCTTAACTCATTTCTCATCTTGTTAACAAAAACATAGTAAAGCAAATCTTTATACACAATTATTATCAATTCATCCATCCACTAGGGACTTAGCCTAACGTTCAATAGCAACTCCTCCTTTATCAATTACATATTCGGCAAGAACATGGTAACTTATACTACATCAATTTTAACTACATAAATTACTCAAACATAATCAAATTCACAATCGGTCTTGGTACATAATAAGGTAGCCGATTCTTTTCCCTTAGCACCCAATGCTCACATATTCTCATTTGTATAGTTCAAACACTCATCTACCATTGTTCATCTAAATTTATCATGAAACAACAACCATCACCCTTATTAATTACCATAGCCGAAACCCTACTCATTCCTACAATCAAAAATTCAACATGGGTTACTAAAATAACTTGATACCTCATTCAAGATTAACCAAAATTTCAAGAATTAACATAACTTCTTACCTTAATGCTCACTTAAGATGACCTAATGCCTTTCTCCCATCTTCCTCTTTACATTCGGCCAAGAAGAAAGAAACTCAAGCTTTTTTTTTTTCATCACCCTTCATTTCCTTATTTCAATTACTTTTTTTTCCTTTTATTTATTTATTTATTTATGTCATATAATATAAAGCTACTAACTAATAATTAATACATATTGCATGTATATAACCCATCATGGCCGGCCACTACTTGTCATAGGTGGAAATTTGACATGCAAACCCATTATTTTCATAACATGCACTAATAGATCCTTATAGATTAACCTATCACATTTCAAAAGTGTCACACATAAGTCCTATTAACTAAATTCACATGCAATTGACTAAATTCAAACATGAAATTTTCACACATGCATATATACACATAATAAGCATCAAATATGACGGTTAATTATTTTTGTGACTCGGTTTTGTGGTCCTGAAACCACTTTCCGACTAGGGTCAATTTAGGGCTGTCACATGGGATGTGCAAATGATGAGATAATTCGAGTTGAGTCACTGATTTGAACGGGTTACCAGCAGTAATATCCTCGATGTTGGCTCAGAAATATGTAAAAAAGGGGTGTGAAGCATATCTTGCGCACGTACTTGATAGTAAAGAATCAGAAAAGAAGCTTGAATTGGTACCAGTGGTTTGTGAGTATCTCGATGTTTTTCTCGAGGAATTACTGGGGTTACCACCTGTTCGGGAGGTAGAATTCGGCATCGAACTTGTACCTGGTACCACACCAATTTCGATAGCTCTGTATCGTATAGCACCAATGGAATTGAAGAAATTGAAAACTCAGTTGCAAGAGTTGACGGATAGAGGTTTTGCTCGACTGAGTTTCTCACCTTGGGGTGCACCAGTATTATTAGTGAAAAAGAAAGATGGAACCATGAGGATGTGCATCGACTATCGTCAATTAAATAAAGTGACAATAAAGAATAAATATTCGTTACCGCGTATTGATGATTTGTTTGATCAACTGAAGGGAGCCTCAGTGTTTTCAAAGATAGATTTGAGATCGGGTTATTATCAGTTGCGAGTTTGAGACTCAGATATACCTAAAACTGCTCTCAAAATGAGATACGGTCACTACGAGTTCTTAGTGATGCCGTTTGGGCTCACTAATGGCCCTGCGGTATTTATGGACTTGATGAATCGAATCTTTAGACAGTATTTGGACCGGTTTGTAGTGGTGTTTATAGATGACATCTTGATTTATTCGCGCGATGAATCTGAACATGCCGAGCACCTGAAATTGGTATTACAGATTTTACGAGACAAGCAGTTATATGTGAAATTCAGTAAATGTGAGTTCTGGTTGAGAGAAGTTAGCTTTTTGGGACATGTGGTATCCGCATCGGGTATTCGAGTTGATCCGAGCAAAATTTCGGCCATACTCGATTGGAAACCTCCGAGAAATGTTACTGAAGTTTGGAGCTTTTTGGGACTTGCCGGTTACTACAGACTGTTTGTAAAGGGTTTCTCGATGATAGCCACACCAATGACGAAACTACTTCAGAAAGATGTTAAGTTTGAACGGTTAGAAAAATGTCAGAAAAGTTTCGATCAATTGAAAACTTATTTGACTGAGGCTCCAGTACTAGTGTAGCCCGAATCCGGTAAAGAGTTTGTCATTTACAGTGATGCATCCTTACTTGGGCTGGGTTGTGTGTTGATGCAAGAAGGTCAAGTTGTAGCTTACGCGTCGAGGCAATTAAAGCCGAATGAGAAAAACTATCCGACCCATGATCTCAAATTAGCTGCCATTGTATTCGCTTTGAAAATTTGGTGACACTACTTGTTTAGAGAGAGGTGTCATGTATATTCGGATCACAAAAGCCTCAAATATTTGATGACTCAAAGAGATTTGAATATGTGAAAAAGACATTGGCTTGAGTTGTTGAAAGATTATGAGCTCGTCATTAACTATCACCCGGGAAAGGCTAACGTGGTTGCTAATGCTTTAAGTTGTAAATCACTGTTTACTTTGCGAGCGATGAATGTACACCTGTCCGTTTCATCCGATAATGTGTTAGTAGCAGAATTAAAGGCCAAACCATTATTGATTCATCAAATATGTGAATCCGAGAAAGTCGACGATGAATTGGTTGCTAAACGAGCTGAATGTGTTTCAAATGTGGAATCAGAGTTTCATATTGACGACAACGATTGTTTGAAGTTTAGAAGTCGATTGTGTGTTCCAAGAAATTTTTGAACTTATTTCGATGATTTTGAGCGAGGCTCATAGTAGTCGAATGTCAGTCCACCCGGGTAGTACGAAAATGTACAACGATCTGAAACGTCAGTTTTGGTGGCCTGGTATGAAACGAGACATTTCTGACTTTGTTTCGAAGTGTTTGATATGTCAACAAGTGAAAGTGGAACATCAAGTGCCTTCGGGATTACTTCAGCCGATCATGATACCCGAATGGAAGTGGGATCGAGTCACGATGGATTTTGTATCTGGGTTGCCATTGTCGTCAAGAAAGAAAGATGCGATCTGGGTTGTTATTGATAGACTGACAATAACAATAACAGTGTGGGCCTTAGCCCATTACAGTAACAGTAATAGAAATGCAAATAGAAGTCCTACCCATCCATCCTCTACACTCCACTCCATCTGGCCCTACACTCCATGTGGGGATAAAATCAACCCACCCATCCCTACACTGCAAATATAGCACCGGTTGCGGCACTAAACAGTATTTGCAGCAGAGCTGACAGTACGGTACTCTTCCTCCAAATATATCAAACCCACCCCCATGCAATATGTCATATCATAATATCATACGTGTATGCAACATGTCATGCTCAAATACAGTAACACATATCATAGGGGTATATCAGTTATTTTACTTCTTAAGGGTATAACAGTCATTTCATCAGTATGGGGTCCAAATATACTTATCAACCCAACAGTAGGTCCACAGTCGTCTCAGGCGACCTGTGCAACCTTAACGGTCAAACAGTAAAAATGGGCCCAAAACCCATAACATGACCTATGTGGGCCCACACGACGGTGTGGCCCAATAAGCCCAAAATGGCTTTGGCTATGCGAACTACATAGCCTGGACCAATACTCTCCACACGTCTGTACGGTTTACATGTGTGGGCCCAAGAGCCCGTGGGGCCCACACGGCCTAACGTGGCCCAAAGCGGCCTAAGCCCATGAAATCGCTCATGGTGGCCTCTCCGATCAAACACCGACATTTTATGCGTTCGGACTACCACACGAGTGAGCTTACGCTTGTGTAATGTCAATGGTCATACTTTTTTAGCTTTTGCCGATTTGCCGATCTACATTTAAGACAATGTATTTGCCCACCTGTTTGCGGAACAAATGTGCGACTGGCTCGTGTGCTTCCCAAACCTATATCAACACGATACACTATCAGTCCTTTAATCTATGGGGTTAACAATCCCTTAAATAAAACTTAACTAAATTAAACTTAACACTTGCCTTGCTCGAGCGATTAAGACTCGTCACACTTCAATCGATACCGAAGATTGATTATAGGCTCTTATAGATCATCTATACTCAAGCCGAAATCTATTAACCTTTATTAGAACATCCGTATACACAATTGAACCAACATATAGTACTTACCAAAATTGCAAAAACTGATTCTAGGGAAGGAACATAATCGATCTTCTATCGCACAAAGAAAATCCACATCACAAAGGAAAGGCTAACACCCATACTCTAGCCATAATGGCAGAAAAAAGAAGTTAGAGACAATATTACTACATAAAGAAAAAGAGCAAGGGTTTAGAGAAGAATCATGCACCAACAAATTATTCACAGAAGGATTGCAAAAACTGAAACAATTGGAGAGGAAGCTAAGCAGTAATAGACCCAAGTATTCAAATGGAAAGAGAGGGAAGAAGATACAATCGATTAAAGGGAAATCAATTGAGAAAAGGGAAAGAGAGTAAGAGTCAAACAAAACAAAGACTAATACTCGAACAAGTTTGAGAAGGGTGTTCAGCCAAAGGAAAACAAGAGGAAGAATGATTGCTAAGGTGTGGAGAGAATAGAGGAAATCGGTCTGCAAGGCACTGTTGAAGAACAAAACCCAAATGACAAGTTCCCCAAATGGTCACACTCAATATTTAGCTACCAAAAAAAAACCCCAAAGCCAAAGAAGTGAAAAAGTAACCAAAAAAAAAAAAACAAAGAAAACAATAGCTATCAAAATGGGAAGCAAAGCCACACAATTTCGGCACCCAAAAGCCTATGACCGAATTGGCACAATGGGAAACCCACTTCCTTAAAACTACTACCAGTCACCTACTCCATGATCCCCTCCTCAAATCTCTCCCCAAATATCTCCTCACAACCCTCAAACGACCAATTCAAACCCTTTCCAAACTCCTCCTGAATTTCGGCCACACACCCCACTCCCCTTCAAACACTCTAACCGCCCACTAGCTTCAGAGTTCCACTGCTACTCAACTTCCTACATAGCACAGCAGCAAAAATAAGCACCCTTGTGCACAACAGGGCTCAAACTCAAGACCTACTAGTAACAGTAACACGCCACTACCCCTTGGACCAATAGACTTTTTATGACATACTTTACCCAATTTTATTTAAGAGACCTACTGAAAAGAGACATGTTTAATTCAAGCAAAAACAAAATTTTGTACAAGCCAAGGCTTGAACTCAGGACTTCTCCAACACTCCTCAAGACACTCAACCACGGAAGCAGACATGAATTTACACAACACAAAATACAAAAATAGTTACTTAGATTTTTGGGGCGTTACATACCTGTACTATCTCGTAATAATTTCATACTTAGTCTCATCATTGTTATACCCAATGAACGAACTAAAATAATAATATCGGATACTCGGGAAAACCTTGCACACAAGGTGTCACATATGTAGCCATTGCTACCTCTATCTCATAACACATATATGTTCGCTCTCAAGCCATTAATGGGCCTAGTCACACAAGCTATCAGTCAGGACGTAGCTACTCGGTGCTGCTCACACAAGCTGTCAAGTAACCGCAACATATGCCAATATACTCAGCCACCGGTAGGACGTACAGGACCAGCACACGAATCACATAACATAAAACCCTAGTGACATGTCACTTATATTGTAATCTATTCCTAAGGTTCGATTGAGATTTCTTGCTTGTCAAAACGTCATCGAACGTGACCGTAGAGGCATTTACACAATTAATAAAGTATTAAAGCATTCAAAATACAATTATAATAAAGCTTATTTAAAATACGAACTTACCTCGGTTACAAAAACGGCCAAAAGGATCTATTCGTCAGTTACTTTGTTTTTCCCCTGATCTAGACCCGAACTTTATTTTTCTTGATCTATAATACCATATTTAACTTATTTAATCATCATATTATTCAATTCAGCCCAAAAACACATTATGAAAAAATTTTCATTTTTTCCCCTAACTATTCAACATTTTACAATTTAGTCCCAAGGCTTGTAAAATGAATTTCTTTCAATTTCATCACAGTCCAAGCCTAGCTAAATATTATTTGTACTCATAACAGCCCACATTTTTCATTTATTCACTCTTTTCTACACAGTTTATAGACTTTTACAAATAAGTCCCTATTTGACGTTTTTACCAAAAATTACTTTACAAAAGTCATTTAACAAATAACAAACATGCATTTTCTACCATCAAACATCAAAATACAAGCATATTCAACATAGGTCAAATTTTAGACTTTAATCCTTCTTCAAATTAGTCCTTGGAAAGGTTAGATTAGGTTAAGACAACTTCAAAAACATAGAAATCATTAAAAACGGGGCAAGGATGGACTTACAATCAAGCTTGAAAGTGGCCAAAACCCTAGCTATGGACTCCTTGTGAATTTTAGCCATTGGGGTGAAATTGAGAAGATGGACATCTTTTATTTAGTTAAATTTGTCCTTATTAGCCAAATTACCAAAATACCCTTAATGTATAACTTTGAAATTTCATCTAACCATGTCCATTTTTGTCCATCCAAGGTATAATGGTCTAATTACCATTTAAGGACCTCCAATTTAAAATTTCATAGCAATTAGGCACCTTTAACTTGTAGAACTCAAATTTTGCACCTATTGCAATTTAGTCCTTCTAGTCAAATTGAGCACTCAATCGATAAAATTTCCTAATAAAATTTTCACACATTTATTCTATCATGATGTAGACCTTAAAGAAATAATAAAATAAATATTTCTACCTCACATTTGTGGTCCTAAAATCACTGTTTCGATTTGACCCTAAAACAGGCTGTCACACTTACCTATCAAAATCCATTTATCTCTTAACCATATCTCTACGTCAATTCAATCGATTAAACAAATTTTAATAAGCAAATGTGTTAATACACATTCATACTTATGAAATTAAAATAATCTCTTGTACGTATCTCTATGCCAATTCAAACAATTAATTCAATCTCATAAGCACATAAAAGATTACGTGAGGTAACAATGTATTTCTACCTTGAAATAGTTTAATCACAATAATCTTGCAAGTTATGCAAGGCTAATGTATTGCTAGATACCATTGCTAATTTAACCTTCAACTACCTTAGATGATTAAACATGCACTGATTAAGTATCATGTCAATTAATTACAATTTCAATCCGTTTAAATAATTAATTCACTAGTTACCTTACAATTGTAATGAAAGAATAACTTAATCATGGTTTTACTTAATCAAACATCATACTAAGACCCATAACAATACAAACACAATTTTAATAAATTAAGTAAATGAAATGCAATCAACCTAACACAAATTAAATTTAAGCCATATTAATTAAATTAAACATATCAACACCACAAATATTCATAGGCAAGTTCATCATAGGGAACAAGGATCAAATCCGGTGTTTTCTCTGTGGCTTGACTAGTTTTCTCCACTCTTCCTTCTCCACTTGTTCTTGTCAAACCGAGACTTCTACGAACACTTGAATTCTGCTCCAAATGGTGGTTGATTGACTCTTTTTCAAGAGGTGAAATCGGCAAGGGAATAGGGGAAGAAAATGAAGAACAATGGAAGGGAATGATGAGAGAAAAGTGAGAGAGAAGTGAAGAGATGAGAAGGGTTGAGCTGTGTTTGAAGTGGGAAGCCAATGGGGTATTTATAGGTTGAGAAGGCTACTAAAAATAGCCAAAATCAGCAGCCAAATACTCCTCCCATGGCCAGCCACACATGTGGCTTGCTTGAATATTTCAAATATGCTATTTTAATGTAGGGGCAAGTCTAAAAAGGCATAAATAGTGGAGGGGCTTGAATGCAATTTCAAGGAGCCTTCAAGGGCCATTTTTCAAGCCAAATAAACAACCAAGCAAGCTGATTGCATCAGCATGTGGGACTGTTTTGGGCCGTCCAGTGCTCGATTGGATCGGTTTTCTCGGTTCAGCTCAACTGGGCTCCTTTTCATAATTAATGAACAATAATTTATTTAACCCAAATTAAATTGGATTAAAATTAAAATTAATTATATTATGAATTAATAGACATAATTTGGACCGTCTTAGGCTGAAAAATTAAGTCACCTTGATGCTTCAAAATTGCTTCTCGATTTTGCACTTCTAGCAGTGCCTACTGAGCCATTTTCGCCCTTTACGCAAGTCTATCGAAAATAATAAAAAATAATCAAAATTTGATATAAAATTAATTAAAATTCAACATGTTCAAAATTTTATTGTAATTTAATTATTTTATAATAATTATATATTTTTCGAGAAGAATTTTATCGAAACTGCATGAATTTGAGTTAAAAAGGGCATGAAAAAGGCGTGTATATTTTTGTGTTTCCTCATGTGCACTTGTAACACCCCAAACCCGGCCCAGACGTTATGGACGAATCTGGCATGTCACATTGAAGTGTTTTAGCGAAAATTGTGTTTTCATTGAAAACCATTCTTAAACAAAAGAAACCTTAATTAACTTAAAAATAAACACACCTTTCAGTTGCGAAAGCCTTGTTTAAAACATTTGATTTAAAAAAAATTTATCATTTAAAAATTAAGTTGCAGAAACGTAGAAAATAATTTAGGAATCTCATGTTCAACTTCTCGTAATTACAATGAAAATAATAATAATCCAAATAATAATAAGAAGGAAGCCTTATTACATTTCGGTCCGAAAAATACTTAATAAAATAAAGAACTTATATGCTTTTAAAAGAGAAACAAGTCCAAGTTGTCTTGCTAGCTGGCTACCAAGAGTCCCTCCAAACATCGAGCCTTCTACTGAGCATCACCTGAAAATAAAATAAAAGAGGGGGTGAGTTTTCACAAACTTAGTGTGTACAACCCTCGGCAAAAACAAGCATTCAAAAAGAAAAAAAACATTATTCATCAATCATGCAATGCAATCCCATCCAAATTATCCATCCGCTACACACCAGCTCCATCCCCTGTCACACCATGTGGGGATATAAATATCGACCCACCCAGCCCACACACCATGGTAGCCCAATTGCGGAACTACCTTCATTTACATATTGGGCTTTGAAAGCCATCGGTGAATCCATGATTGTCAAGCAAACATGCGATCCTCATATACTTCCTCCATTCCATAATTTCCATCCATATGTAACCTAAGTAGAATATCATATGTATGCATGTCACATCCATAAAACTTACATTCTATTCCTAGGGGTATTTTGGTCATTTTTGCCCTTAAGGGCATTTCAGTAATTTTCCCATAATTACAGTTTTCACTTACCTTGGCCCGTTAATGAGTCCCGTGAGCTAAGATGTACAAACACTATGCACCAGGTAGGATTCCAGAGAAGAGGAGGTGAGTCATTAAGACCGCTTAAGTACCAAGCTCTCCCTAGATCCAATCTTAGACATTCATATACTCGTTGCCACACCTTAACCCTTTGACTTGTCCACGGTCGCAATATATTAATTAAGTCTCATGTGGATATCATATACTAGGCCCAAAACCCCTTACAAAGCCCAAACAATTTCACATACCTGTATCTGGCCCATTAAGCCCAATCATATTCATATGGCCCATTAGGCCCAAATCACCTATATATGGCCCATTAGGCCTAAATCACATTTATATGGCCCGTTAGGCCCAGTCACATTCATAATCATGCTCACATACAAGTTCCTATCACATAGCATCAACATTCAGTTTTCGCCTATTATGGGCTCAACAGCCCATCGGGCCCATTTAGCCCATTTCGGTCCATATGGCCAAATCACAACCTAAGTCCACGGAATCGCCCGTGGTCCTCAGGCAACCTATTAGTCTCCCTCTTACGAGTGTTCGCGCACTCGCAAGACTACCGTAGCCAAACTTTCGACTTTTCGGCATTTCGGCTTTTGCCGATACATAATGTGTGTGCAGTGTATGTACACACCTGGTAAGCAAGCGTGATGCGATCTCCTTATCCCAAACCTACAATCAATATCACTCAAAGATTAATCTTACATACTCATCGAATACTTTACCAAAAGCTAGAATCTCACCTTAACCTTACCTTGCGCGATAAGTATAACAACCCCTTCACTAACCACGATCAACTCCTAGATCTTCACCAATCGTAACTATTAAAACCAGAATAATAAGTGACTCGTATCCAACACAAGTCCCCTTACCTTACTATGGCTAGTCGGCCAACCTTAGCCAATGGATGAGGAATACTTACTATAACCGCAAACACCTAAACATCAATTCGGCAGAGAGCTAAGATCCGAGATCCGATACTAATTCCCTACCAAAGTTGATTGAAAGAGTGAGGGACAATAATCGATACCTAGCAAAGAAAACCGATTGGAAGAGCAACACTTACACTAGATTCGGTCAAAGAGTATTCAGCCCTTGGGAGATTTGACTTTTCATCTTTTTAAACTTAATAAGGTGAATAAGGTTTATTTGGTACAGATTTAAGAAGAAGAGTAGAAGAAGAAATTGGAAAAAAGAATTGTGTTGAGAAGAATAGAAATCGGCAGGAAGAAAAGAAGAAAAACAAAAGGGTTTTCGGCTTCTTGGATCTTGAAAAGAAAAGGGTTTTCGACTTTTGGAGAAAGGGGTTTCTAGCAACAAGGTGAAGAAGAATTTCGTCAATAGCCTGGAAACCCTATATTCAGCCCCTATTTATAGCCCTTATAGCTGAATTTTCCATGCCCAATTCCCAATTCTGCTCCATCACTTCTCCCTTCTCATCTCCTCGTTTTTCTCCCTGATAACCCCTTGATCCTTTCCTTAATTTTCTCTTCTGAACACTCCCCTTAGAGTCCATCTTCACGCCACTTCCATCCTTCTAGATGGCCAAAATTAAACTTCTAAAAATACCCAGCTAGGATTCGAACCTTGGATCTCCTTGCTAGCTACTAACACCACCTCCCTACTCCCTAAGTGGCGTCACTTAGCCACTCCTCCACAAGTTTTGATGCTAATTTTCCCCTATTTTTATTTAAAAGCCCAACTACTTGCCAACCTTGATTCTTTTAATAATTAAACTATAATTTCATTTATTCCGAGGTTCGAACTCAAACCTTAATTAAGACCTACTATAATTATCACATGGCTAGGAACATAAAACACAATTTTTATCAAAACCGAAAACAAAAGAAGTTCAGTATTTTAGGATTTTTGGGTTTCGAGATTTTTGGGGCGTTACAACACTTATAAGCCAAATTCCTCAAGCATTAAAATGCTAACAAATCCATTTGAATGCTTTCCCCGTGAATGGGTGAATAGTTCTTCCCAGTCAATCCCCATTCCTTAGATTAAGCTAAGTAACAACCCTAAGGTTTAAATCATGTCTTCATAAGTTAAACTCAATAATCCTTCTCCACTAATGTAGTCAGCATAACGATTTAGAGCAATAGGATTTTACATGGTTGTAATCTGGCTAAGTTCAAGGTATGGATTAGAATAGAAATTTATAAGCTAAAAACCTTAAAACTTAACTTGCCTTGGTCCTAATAAATAATAATGCATTAACCCTTTAAAAAATGGAGGTATCCTTCAAAGTTACCTAATTTTTTTCCCAATTTTCCGAACTACAACTATATGCTCAATAGGAACATTACAAGACAAATTGTACAAATTTTTTTAGCTAATTTAAATATTTGAAACTAGTCATAGCTGACATGAATTTGAGCATACAATTGCATATGATTTAACACTGGGAACATTTAATGAGAAAAAGATACCACTCTCTAAATTCCCCTAAACTTTAATAAGATGATTTCCAAGACAAACTAAGTCTAACATTTGATATAAAATAAAGAGGAATACTCAAAAAGGGAATATCTACTTAATGTATGCTTAAGTCAATAAAAATAAGCCATTAAGCTCAAATTGGGATTTCTAAGGATAGTAATCAATAGGGTAGGCTTGAAAAGTCTCAAATAGTCCAAGAAAATTGCCTAAGTCCTCTCTAAATCGCTAAGCCTCCTAGAATTTTGCCTTAATGGAATAATCAAGTCATTTATAAAAACTTAAACCTTCATGCAAGTGACCTGTTGCCAAATATGGAAGCAATTTTAGTACATTTCGACATTTAGAAGGCTTGTTTTCTAGTCATTTTATGATTAATTGTCGCATTTTTAGCTTTTGTAGTCTAGGTTTAATTATTTCAAAAATAAACTTTTTTATGCAAGAATTGATGTTAGTTGACCTATTACATCAATTTGGGCCTTAGGTAGTTTTAATGTGTGTAATTAGTGTGCATGATGTGTAGTTAGCAACCCGAACGCCTTAGAGACAACACCCAAGTGTAGCATAAGCTTCCCGAGATATAGAACGTGAAGCTGGAACTCCTAACTTGAGAAATCGATGTCGTGTTGCGACACACCTTATTTGTGTCATAACATAGGTCAAAACATGGGACAAAAGACTCAACAAGGCTAAAAATGTCTGAGCAATCAATAGTTTTAGAGATTAGGGTTACAATAGACCTAATCAGGGTTTCTAAACATCAATATAAATAGAAAGGTTATTTCTAATATGTAGGCAAACCTTTAGGAGCTGTAGTTAGTATATTTACATTTTAGTTTGTTTTTTTTCCATTTCAAAATAATATTGTTATTTTCAACTAGGTTCGATTTGAACCTAAATATTTTTTTATTAAAATATTTGGTAGTTTATTTTATTGTTTTTTTAAACATTGAAGATTAGTTAATTGTCAAGCGATTACACAACTCCGAGCACCTCTAATTCAATCAATTGAGCAATTTCTTACCTTTCTCTTATTTTAATTTACTTGTGTTCTTTTGCATGTTTAGATTAAATATAAAAGTTATGACATCTAAATCCATGAGAGGCTAGGTCTCTAAGAAGATTAACCAGTGGATGTGGAAGTAATTAACGGAGGAATATAGGTTTCCCATAAGAATTAATTGGTTTTAAATTATTTGTACTTAAACCCTAGGATTGACGACCTTAGGAAGTCATCTAGGTTAAACGGGGTTAGTAGATAAGTTTTCCAAGTAAATCATAATTTATCTCGGTGGGGAAAGTAAGGTCGGGAGGTAAGCAAGTATTTGTCAATTAGTTAATTAGTAGAGGCCGAGAGGTAATACTTGTTAATTACACGTTTGTGGTGATCGAGTTATTGATGCTGTTATCGGAGAGGTTTCGACATTAAATCAAAATTTTATTTTCTACAATTAATAAGATAAATAAGAAATTTAAAACTTATAGATACGATTTCTTTTATTTTCTAATTTTAATTTATTTTTTTGTCTTAGGTTTTAGTTTATGATTTGAAGCAGAAGCATCCCAATCGAGTCGTACCTTGATCCAAAACGACTCCTAAGATGTAACTATCAAATAAGGGAAAAAGATCCAGCCTTGGCAATTGATTTACCTTGAGAGAATCCACTGTTTGAAGATCCACCTGAACAATAAGAGCAAATCTATAGAGAGTTATTGCTGGCTCAATAAACTTTTTGCAAGTTCGCACTCTCAACATTAGATGCTGTGTGAGGCAGTATCAAAAGACTGATGGTTAATACCAAAAATTTTGAGATAAATATAACTACAATCTAGATGATCCAGAACACATTTTAGTTCAAGGGGAATATGATGGAAGACCCGCATCAACATTTGAAGTGACTCCTTCAACTATGCGACACCTTCAAGTATAATGGAATAACTGATGGTGTTGTTCATCTTTGGTTATTTCCATTCTCATTATGCGAAAATGCTATTTGAAGCTGCCAATCTCTTTTTGGGGATATGCGGTACAAATAGCTTGCTATATCCTAAATAATGTGTTAACTAAGGCAGCATCAAAAACTCCATATGAATGGCTAGACAGGAAGTTGAATATAAACCGTTTAAGGATTTAAGGATGTCCGACCCACGTATTGGATAAAGATGCATGGAAGTTAGACTAATGGATAGAATTATACATGTTTGTAGGATATCCAAAGGAAACAAAGAGTGGTTTGTTTTATAACCCGAAAGAGCGAATTATTAAAATGTCAACAAATGTCACTTTCATTGAAAATAGTTACATGAATGACTTCAAACCATAGAGTAAAGTAGCACTCGAGTAACTTTCAGAAAATATACAAGGCCTTATAGAAATAATTCTAGAATCAACCTCTAATAGTAGACCTGCAAACAATCAATAGCATGTTGGATTTGGTCTCTTAAGTGTAGTTTTTTTTGTTAATGTCCACTTGTAATTGTTTCAAAAATGTTAGTTAATAAAACTATTCTTGAATTACATTAATACTTTGTATAATGTCCTTATATGGCTTTTGGACGTAAAATAAAATGGAAGAAAACGTTGCTCACTGGTTGTCTAATATTTAAATAATACTAAGTGGTATTATGTGGTTGCTCACTGGTTGTCGTCTATTAAGTCCAATTGGGGATATGTTTTGTCTTGGGTATCGTATCGGATGGCTCCCAAAACATAAAGACATAGATGTGACTAACTAGATTGAAAGTACATCAGACTGGAACCAAGAAGAATAGATCCTGAATCCGTTTATGGATTTATTCACTTGTGACATTCATAGTGTGGAATACATAAATCCTAAGTGGATAACGGACTATGTATGTGTGACTCGTACACTTTGATGTAAGTAAAAGCCTGAGTTCAAATAGATAAGGAACCAAAAGTTGGTGCGTTGGGTGTACAACTTTTACAGTATGTAGCATCATTCACACTAGTGAAATTCATAGTCCAAGACATGGGTAAATGATATATTTTCATTGGTATTACATGGTTGATGAAAAGTAAATGTGGCTACGAGTTGTTCATATTTGTGATGGATGACTTGATCACTATTTGATAATAATTGAAATTTTATGAAGGAAGATGTAATGGTTACCATGAGATAAAATAAGATCATATTGGGAGAACGAATACTATCCCAAAAAGATTAAGGATATCTTATGAGGGTAACACACTTATGACAAATTCATTGGATGAGCACTGATCGAATTGCTTTCATAATGCTATATCGTTAGGGAGAGCACAGCCAAATACTATAATGAAATGAATTAGTGACTAAATGAGTTTATAATTAATAGGAGAAAAGTTGCAACTTAATTATAAATCATTTGAGTCTCAATTGCATATGTCCAATTAGCCCTTTTCCTAGCTCGTTGAAACCATAAATGAATTGCATGATGAATCAAATTAACAAAAATGAATAGGATTGGTGAAATGGAGAAATAGGAAACGTTTGGGAATGATAAAGGTTTTCTCCAGAATGAAAATGAAAATGAAAATGGAGAAATGAAATCATTTGGAAATGAATGTGGTTTTCTCCAAAATGAAAATGAAAAATGAAAATGACCTGAAAAATTAATTTATGTTTTTTGAATAGATGAAGTTTGAAAATGGAAATAAATCATTTGGTCATAGTGAACCGTTGAATGCGGAAATATTAAATATATTTTCTCATAAATTATTTTACAATAAAGTTATCATGATTTTAATAGAATTAGAATTGGATTGATAAAATTATTTCATTGGAAATATATTGAAGTTTATTTTTTGGAAATAGAAAAACAAATATTGGATTGGATAAAATTATAAATTATTGTGTTAAAAGCTTGGGAAGTACTTGTAATTGGACCTGATATGGAAAAGGTTCAAACGCCCTGTATGTAATAATGGGGGATGATAAACCCTAGTATAATTAACTAGGCTTGTCACCCCCTACATCCTAGTTGAACTAGGATTTTGTTTTTCTAGTTGAAATAAACTTTTCTAATTCAACTAGGGTTCTACCTTCTCTCCCAATAAATTTATGACACTGGTAGGGCTATTTACGTACAACTTTCAAATATCGTTATTTTGTACAAAAATAGAGACTTTTATTCTCAAAGAATTAAATGTATTTTTCAAAAAATTGATTCTGCCAGTTTCTATCTAGAAGAGAGTATTTTTCATTTTCAACCTAAAAGAAAAGAAAATTGTTTCTAGTTTGTGTATTTGATTCGTTTTGTTCAAGCCCACACTCGAAGCAATTCATGGTATGAGAATAGTGGAGAAGATCATTTGGTTGAAATCCGGGAAGGACAATGATCGTATATCTGAAAACACAGGTACGAGTTCGATTTAGGATTTATTACTATAAATATCACAAACTGGGTCGATTTTCAAAATTTTTATTTTTCATTGTACAAGCAAACTATTTTCAAACTAGATTTTTTTTCCAACAATTGGTATTAGAGCTACAGTTGTGCTATGTTTATAGTGTAAATTGAGACCCAAATTCTCTCTCTTCTTTATGTATGATTATATTTGATAAGATGTGACATTCTAGTAATTGTATGCATGTTTAAGCGAATGTATGCGACTGAACTTATGATATTATTTTATCATTCTACTATTATGGACGATAAAGTAATTTTTTCAAAGTTATGATTCCTAAAAATTTAAATGTAATTCATTATTATCTCGGGCATGTATATTTTAGACCATGGATTATCATCTACATACAAGTTTTATTTTATTATTTATTTAGAACAAAATATGTGAGTTGAAAATGGACATAGAAATTTTGTAACCTAATTTTTCCTGGTGGAACCCAAAAAACTGAGACACATCCAAATTGATCGAGACGACGCATACCCGACCTAGGAAAATCGAGAGGTGGCCGACGGTGGTCGGAAGGGTCTGGTGATGGTTTGATGGGCGGTGACACATAAATTGCGATGGAAAATTATGACTTAAACGTGAATCGGTACTGTAATAGAAGTTCGTGGTGGCAACATTGAAGACCCAAAGTATGATTTGGGACAAATTTTACAACTTTTTTTTATTTTTCTAGGATGGAATCATAGAAACTTTGGTTGGTCAAAGTCATTTAATTTTATGCTTTTAATTTTACAAATAAGCATGATGATAATTATATGACTGTGAATGTATGTTTGTGCATATATGGACTAAGCATGCCATAAAGATTAGGGAGGATGTCACATGTATTTATCATGCGTACATTAATAATTCATGATTAAAACCAAAAATTAAAAACCTTGTATATTTTTAAAATATTGAGTGGAAGAAGGTCCCTAAACAAGACCTAAGACCTCCATCAATGGTCTCTTGTGATGGCATGAAATGAACTTGCCCTAAGGTAGACGTTTACATGTGGATTTCACTGATGAGACTTATGAAAAGTAAGTAGAATTTTCTTATAATCGTATGATAGTTGGAACAACCTCTATGGTAGGTATTATCATGAAATATCAAGAAATTCTATTTTCAAAGAGGACAACTGGTCACAACATGCTACTTGGTGAGATTTTCTCAAGATAACTCATCTGTTGTGCATGATGCGATAGGTGTTGAGTTGATGGTTATACACTTAAGAGTTTCTAGTTATGTAACTCCCCAAGGAGCTATGCTTAATTTAGAATGATGGTCAAACGTTACACAATTATTAGCATGTGTGAATGGCTAAGGAATTAGGTTCATGTACTAATTGGATGGAAGTCCATATTCTTACCAGTTGATCATGATCACCCAAGGTAGCTTGATTCAAAGGGTGTAGGAATTATCGTTGCAATGGCTTACAAATGTCACCAAAAGCTTGAGTTTGAATAGATAAGGAACCGAAAGTTGGTGCGTTTGGTGTACGAGTTCTACAGTATGTAGTGTTATTCACAAGGTGGAATTCATAACCTGAGACATGGATAAATGATATATTCTCCTTTGCATTACATGGTTGATGAAAAGTAAACGTGACCACGGGTTTTTCGTCTCTGTGCTGGATGACTTGATCATTATTTGATAGTGATTGCCTTTTCATGAAGGAAGATGTAATGGTTATCGTAAGATAAAATAGGATCATATTGGGAGAGGGGATATTATCCCAAAGATATTAAAGATATCCGATGAGGGTAACACACTTATGACAATGTCATTGGATGAGCACTAATCGAGTTACTTTTGTAATGTTTTGTCATTAGGGAGAGCTCAGTCAGGATACTATAGTGGAATGACTTTGTGACTAAATGAGTTTATAATTAATAGGCAAAATGTTAGAACTTAATTATAAATCATTTGAGTCTTAATTGCATGTGTACAATCAGCCCTTCTGCTAGCTCATTAAAACCAAAATGAATTGCATGATGAATCATATAAACATAAATGAATTGGAATGGTGAAATGGAAAAAATAAGAATCATTTGGAAATGATTAAGGTTTTCTCGAAAATTAAAATGAAAATTGAAAAATGAATGTGGTTTTTTCCAAAATGAAAATGAAAATGTAAAATGAAAAATGAAAATAACTTGAAAAATGAATATATGTTTTTCAAATAATTGAAGTTCGAAAGTGGAAATAAATCATTTGGTCATAGTGAACTGCTAAATACAGAAATATTATATATATTTTCTCATAGATTCTTTGATGGTAATGTCATGATTTTATTAGAATTAGAATTAGGTTGAGAAAATTTTTTAATTTAAAATATATTGAAGTTTATTTTTGGGAAATAGAAAAATAAATATTGGGTTGGATCAAACCATAAAGTATTAGGTTATGTAACAGCCCGTCCGACGAAGTCTTCATATTTGGTTATTGTTTGGCGAATAAATGGTAAATTAAGGATAAATTTGGGTAAGTAAATTTTTTGTACTAGCCAAGTAGAGTACTCTGAGTGATTCACCATTTGGCAAACTCTTAGTTTTGGCGAGCTCTAGGGTTGGCGAACTCTTCTGTTAGGTATCCACCCACCTCAGATGCTTTCAGTTAACTCGTTAAGTTCACAATTGTTTAAATTTGTTTGTTATTTTAGTTTATGATGATTTGGTTATTCATGTTAAGATTTAGTTGAGATTTTGTTAGAACTGAGTTAGTCTACTGTAGATGATAAGACTTAAAGCTTGTTAAGTGCACTTAATCACAAGAATAAAGAGTGTTAGTAGAATTATATGTTTTTTCCACTAATCCTTGTTTCTGTGCTTAAGTATATAAGGATATCAGTGGTCTTTCTGAATCACATTTACATCTTCTTCTTATCTCTTGAATTTCTTTGAAAATCTCTGAAAAACCTAAGTTTAGAAGAACTTCATCGAAAATAAAATTCATAGTGTTTAGCTATCACTTAAGTTAGTTCCAGCTTACTGGTAATTATTGATAAACCCTTAGGTTATTATTGAAGTCATTTATTTCTTTATTGTAACAGCCCAATTTTGGGCCTAGTTGGAATAATGGTTTCGGGACCACAAATCCAATATAGAAAAATTTATATTTCTTATATTTTTATGGTCTACAGTTTTATGAAATGATTCTATGAAAATTTCATTCGAAAATTTTGACCTTTGAGCACTCAATTTAGTTAAAAGGACTAAATTGCAAAGAGTACAAAACTTGAGTTCTATATGCTAGAAGTGTCTAATTGCTATGGAATTTTAAATTGAAGGTCCTTAGATGGTAATTAGACCATTTTTTAAGTTAGTGGACAAAAATGGACATGAGGTAAGCGAAATTTTATGTTTTAAGAAAAGGGCATTTTGGTCATTTGGTAATTAAATGAATAAAAACCCAAAATGAAGCCAAAATTTGTCCAGCTTCTTCCTCCCATAGCCAAAAATTAGAAGGGGAAACCATAGCTAGGGTTTGGCCACTTCCAAGCTCGATTGTAAGTTCGTTCTTACCCCATTTTTAATGCTCTTTACATTTTTGAAGTCGTTGTAACTCGATCTACCTATTTCTAGCACTAATTTGAGGTATGATTAAGGTCTAGGGTTTGACCCATGTTAGACATGTGTGTATTTTGATGGCTAATGGTAGAAAATGTATGTTTGTTGTTAGAAAAATGACTTTTGCTAAGTGATTTTCGGTAAAAATGTAAAAAATGACCTATTTGTAAAAGTTATAAAATAAGTAGTAAAAGTGTGATTTAATGAAAATTATGGGCTGGTATGAGTACAATAAAGATTCGGCTAGGCTTGGGTAATGAAGAAATTTTATAAAAATCATTTTACGAGCCTTGAGACTAAATTGTAAAAATGTCAAAGTTTAGGTGGCAAAAATTTAATTTGCCCAAAATGTAATTTTTGGGCTGAATTGAACAATGTGAATATTAAATGAGTTAAATTTTCTATTATAGATCAAGAGAAACGAGGTTCGGACCTAGATTGGAGGAAAAATAAAGTGTTTGACGATTAGGTCCCATTTCTACTATTTTTGCACCAAGGTAAGTTCATATGTAAATAATGCATTATTTTAATCATGTTTAAATGGTTTATTATTGTATGAATTGTGATTGACCTTTGGACGTATTCGATAAAGTTATTATTTTGGGTACCAATGAATTCAACATTTTGAGTTATGGCATGTATAAGGACTTGGTTATTTTGTTATGTGTCATAATTGAATTGGCCTAATGTGTTGGCCTATATTGGTTGGTAGTTCATCTTGTAAATGACCATTTGAAATTGGTTAATATTGGTATAAGTATATGTAACGCCCCGTACCCGAGACCGTCGCCGGAGTCGAACACGAGGTGTTAACAGACTTAATTCATTACTTAAATAGCTCATACAATCATTTTAAAATTTCCAGACAAGTTGGCTAACTGCATCACAGTCGCTTTAAAAATCATATCTCTAGTTCCGAAACTTGAAATCTAATTCCGTAAATTTTTTCTGAAACTAGACTCATATATCTATCTACTAATTGTTTTCTAGAATTTTTGGTCTGGCCAATTAGTACAGTTTATTAGTTAAATTCTCCCCTGTTTCAGGGTTTGACTACTCTAACCTCTGTGTATTACGAATCAGATATCTCCCTGTACAGAGCTTCAATGACTATGCCGTTTGTCTCTAATAAAACTAGACTCAATAAGGAATTTTTACATATAAATAATGACTTCTAATTATCTTTTTAAAATTTATAGTGAATTTCCAAATTCAGAACAGGGGATCCAGAAATCGCTCTGGCCCTGTTTCACAAAAATTTAAACATCTCATAAAATATAGCTCATATACCTGTTTCGCTTCTTCCATATGAAAATAGACTCATCAAGCTTCAATTCCATAACTTATTCATTATTCAATTCCATTTCTAATATTTTTAGTGATTTTTCATATTCACATCACTACTGCTATCTGAATCTATTTTATGGTAAATTTTACCTATTTCATGGTTTCCATGGATTAGCTAGTAATTTGACATACATAACACCAAATATGATCATGATTAGCCATTCCAATGGCTATTCATTACCAAGCATTTCCATACCACTCAATAACCATATTATAAGACCATATATACAAAATGATTATAATGCTATACATGCCATACTCAAAATATACAAGCCATTATGCCAAGATGGTATACGGATAGTGTGAGCGAGCCTCCGACCGTTCCCAATTTCCGAGCTGGCTTGTCAAAACTACAAGGAATGAAAAGGATGGAGTAAGCATAAATGCTTAATAAGTTCACATGCAAATAGCAAGTAACATAACCATATAAGCAAACATAAAACATCATTTGCATAATCATCACCAAGACATTCATATCACATTTTCATTTATCATTTTACCATATTGTTGTTATATCGATTTTTCAACTCGAGGGTTAAGTACATACCTGTTCAAAGTACCCATTTCACAACACTTAACAATACGTCCCTTTCATCTTGAGTATTCCTCCATTTCAAGAGAACTTTACCCGTTGAACACATGGAATATAATTGGATACATGGAAAGTTTGCACATAAGTGCCACATATGTAGCCAAGCTACCATGTAACCCGCCCATAAGCGAACTCGGACTCAACTCAACGAGCTCGGGCGTTCGCATCCATAGGTGAACTCGGACTCAACTCAACGAGTTCGGATGCCTAGTTACATTTCACGAACTCGGACTCAACTCAACGAGTTTGGACATTCGCATCCATAAGTGAACTCGGACTCAACTCAACGAGCTCGGATGCTCAACCATCCTAGTGACATGTCACTTGTATCCTAATCTATTCCTAAGGTTCAAATGGGATTTTCCTCGAACACATCTCCTTGCCATCTTCCGTAAAATACCGAAACCGATACTCGGTAGTACTTTATATTTAACAATTAATACACATAATTTGCATTTTATTCGAAAATAACCACAAAGCATAATATTTCATGATAATAATCAGCATCATATCATATAAACAACATTAAATTGCTTAAAATGACAATTATGTTACTACATTTACACATGAACTTACCTCGTATGCGAAAATGGCTACTTTTACCATTTCGTCCACAACTTGGTATTTTTCCTATTTTAGCCCGAATTTCAGTTTTTCTTGCTCTATCATTTAAAATATAGTCTAATTAGGACTCACATTATTCAAATTGACCCAAAATCATATTTTGGAAAAATTACAAATTTTCCCCTAAACTTTTGCATATTTACACTTTTTCCCCAAAGCTCGTAAATTAAACTTCAGCCTATTTTCTTATGTTTTATGACATGCTGATCATTTTTCCCTTCTATGGCAACATCAAATTCTCACTCTAACATGTACTTATGACTATTAGGTATTTTTACCGATTGAGCCCTTTTGCTCGTTTTCACTTAAAACCGAGTAGCACAAGTTGTCTAACATAATTTAAAACCTCATATTCTGTCATAAAACATTAAAATACACAAATTTCACCTATGGTTATTTTTCCAAATATGAACCCTAGGTTGAATTATTGCTAGCATAAGCTTAATCGAGCTACTGGGATTCCAAAAACGTAAAAATCATTAAAAACGAGGCTAGAACGGACTTACAATCGAGCTTGGAGGCTTGAAAAACCCTAGCCATGGTTTCTCCTTGCTATATTCGGCCATGGGGTTGAAGATGAGCAAAATTGGCTTTTAATTTTGTATTTTAATTCATTTTACCCCTAAATGACCAAAATGCCCTTACTACTAAACTTTCCAAAAATTCCATCCATGTCCAATTTTTGTCCATAGACTTAGAAATTGGTAAAATTGCTATTTAAGACCTCCTAATTAATATTTCAAAACAATTTCATACTAAAAACTTCTAGAATGCAAGTTTTACAAATTATTCGATTTAGTCCCTAATTTCAATTTAAGCACTTTATGCATAAAATTTCATCACGAAATTTTCACACAATCATGAAATCATATCATAGACCTCAAAATAATCATAAAATAATTATTTCTATCTCAGATTTTGTGGTCACGAAACTGTTATTCCGACTAGGCCCAAAATCAGGATATTACAGTATATATATATGATGATACTTTTGATGGATGTGGGAATTTGTATTATTTGAATTGATATGTGTGTAAATTTTGTGTATGATAAATGTTAGTATGTGAATGAGGTGTTGATGTCTTGGTTATGGTTGATTTGGCTGAATGTATGTGCTTGGATTGGTATTTTATGTTGTGTAGGTATTTGCATGAAAGGGTGACAAAATGGCTTAATAAATAGCCTTATTTTTGTCCGCACGGGTAGAGACAGGGTCGTGTGTCTAGGTCGTATGTGACACACGACTTCCCCTATAGGCTTGTGTTCTGACCATGTGTCCCCTGTACCTTAATTGTTACAAAATAAAATGCTCAGAATTGAGCACACGGGCAGAGACACGGGCGTGTGTCTCAGCCGTGTAGATGACACGGCCTCAGGCACAGGCGTGTGAAGTCTGCACCTATTTTATGAAAAATCAGAAATTTTAATTCTACTACATGACCTAGCACACAGGCGTGTGACTTGACCGTGTGTCTTCAATTTGTTCTTGGGTGAAAAACAAAGAGTTACACAATGTTGGGACACGGGCGTGTGTAACAACTCGGCCTGCCCACATGGGCGTGTTCCATATCCACATGGGCGTGTGACCCCTCTTTAGTGAAATTTTTTTCTAAGTGTTGTAAAATTTTCTAAAGTTCTCGGTTTAGTCCCGAACAGCTTTCGATGCATGTTTTGGGCCTCGTAGGCTCGTGTTAGTGACTTTATGATTATTTATAAAAGGTTTTAATTTGGACGAGAATTCATGACTCAAAAATGTATGTTTGCTTGTGTTTAAGTCTGGTAACGCCTCGTACCCTATTCCGGCATCGAATATGGGTAAGGGGTGTTACATTTAGTGGTATTAGAGCAGTTTAGACGATTCTCAGACTAACGTAGCGTGTGTAGGAGTCTAGCTATACATGCCATAAATGAACTGTGATAGTGTGATAACTCTTGACAATTTTAAAATTGTGTTTTCATATAGTAAATGGATCCCAATCGAGCTGAGGCTGATGATGTTGTAAGTAATGCGCCGGCTCCCACTCAAGGGGCAGTGCCGTCTGATATTAGACCTCCAACGGTTGGTAGGGGAGAAGGGACTAGGGAAACATTTCTTCACATGTTGAACGAGTGGTATACGGAGTTTGTTCGAACAAATTTGAATGCCCAACCTCCTCCACCCCTACCTATTCCTCGACCGGTTCTCGTAGCTCCACAAGTTATGGAATTTGTAGGAATGAACAAGCCTCCAGTTGATAAGATCCGATAACATGGAGTCGAGGGTTTCAAAACTAATGTGGATGATGATCCCGAGAGAGCCGAGTTTTGGCTCGAGAACTCCATCAAGGTATTTGATGAGCTGTCTTGCACACCGAATGAGTGTTTAAAGTGTGTCATCTCACTTCTGAGAGATTTTTCATGTCATTGGTGGAATACACTAGCATCTGTGGTACCGAGAGCGAGGATTACATAACAATTCTTTCAAGAGGAGTTTCGAAAGAAATATATTAGTCAGCGGTTCATCGATCAGAAATGTAAGGAGTTTCTTGAGCTGAAACAGAGTCGAATGTCAGTGATAGAATATGAGCAAGAATTTTTCAGACTTATTAAATTTGCTTGAGAGTGTATTTCCACTGAGGCTATCATGTGTAACATCCCAAAATAGAGATAAGTCGGAATAGTGGTTTCGGGACCCCAAATCTGACATCAAAATATTTGTTTTTATAATTATTGTGAGGCCTAGAATATGATAATGTGCATGTGTTAAAATTTCATGAAGAAATTCTTTGAGTAAGCGCCCAATTGGAAAATTAGGGACTAAATTAAATAAATTGCAAAACTTGGATCTAGTAGCAATTTGCATGACATCACTTTAGATTATAAAATAGAGGGTCTTGGGGAGCAATTTTCCCAATTTCTAAGTTTTTGGACAAAAATGGGCTTGCATGGATGAAATTTCAAAGAAAGGGCTTAAGGGCATTTTGGTCATTTGGCATATTAATGAAATAAAATGGGAAAAAAGAATGAAAAAATCAGCCATTCTTCTCCCTTGTCCAGCAAAAATTCCTAAGCCACCATAGCTAGGGTTTCCAAGCTTTTCAAGCTCATTAGTAAGTGCTCCCAAGCCCCGTTTTTAATGTTCTTTGTAATTTTGAGATGCCGGTAGCTTACTCTCTCCATTTCTACCCATATTTCATGCTAGGGTTCATGTTTAAAAATTTACCCATGCATGAGTTACATGTATTTTGATGTTTTATGGAGGAATATGAAAGTTTGAGGTGTGTTAAACAACTTTTCCTAGGTGATTTTCATGAAAAACCCCTAAAGGGACCTTTTTGCAAAAGTTGTATAATGTGTGGTAGAAATGTAAAAATAATGGAAAATGTGGGCTACCATAAGAGGGAAAAGTGTTCGGCTAGGCTTGAGTAAGGTAGAAATTGCATGCGTTTCATTATACGAACCTAGGGACTAAAACGTAAAAATGTGAAAGATTAGGGGTAAAATGGTCATTTGGACCTGGGGTGGAATTTAGACTTGAAATGTATAATGTGGAGTGTTAATGATCTATTTTTATTGTTATAGACCCCGAGGAACAAATTTCGGAGGTCGATCGAGGAAAATGAAAGATTTCGGAATAACCGAAACACGACACCAAAATGAATACCAGGTAAGTTCAGATAACTTAAAGTAAACACTCAATGTGCCTAATTATATGATTTATGAATTCATGATGATTTCATTTATTAATAAGATGAAATTTTATGAAATGCATGTTTAAGTATGAATTGTGATAAATGTCTCGGTTGAGGTTAAAAAGGGAATTCGATGGATAAACCATGGTTGACATGTGTGATAAGGTCCTGCATGTGTTTCAGTAAGGATTTAGCCCGGGCAGGTAATCTTTTGATCTCATTTATAAAAGGATCTAGCCCGGACGGGTGTTCCTTTGAATGGTCGAGCCTCCCGAAGAATATGTGTGTATTATGGATTTAGCCCGGATGGGTAATCTAATTAGGATCTGAATTTAGCCTGGACTGGTAATTCAGATCCGAGCTCAATAAAGGTTTTTATCATTATAAGGGATTTAGCCTGGACTGGTAATCCCGACATCACCTTATGGGTTCATAAAATTGGGAATTTAGCCTGGACTGGTAATCCCGCCATAAGATGTGAGGTTCGCGAGAGTGCATATCTGAAACGATCATTGTACGAATTGATGGTAAATGTATATTCCATCGATATTTCCTAGAAACTCAACGAGATTAATGTGACACATATATATATAAATGAGATGTTGAATGATGAGCTCATCTAAGATAACTTTCATAGTGCATTGTTATGTGACTAACTCATTAGTTGAGTGTAAGTGATAGGGAAGCCATCCTATGCTCATTGAATTTATTGCCCAATTTGATTTCATGCTAATTACTTGGTAAGATCACTTTCCAGTTATTCGAGCTTATTAAGCATGAAAACGCTTACCCCTCTCTTTTCCCTATCTCTTACAGAGCTCGAGGACTCGTAAAGATTGGAAGACGGTTGGAGAGTCAGCATACTATCAAATAGACTAGCTTTGGTATAAAGACATTTCTAAATTGTTCAATGGCATGTATAGGTCTTTTGAGTATTTTGTTACATGTGTCATTTGATTTGCCAAATGAAGGCTTGTAAAGATAAATCTATCTTTTTGTTTATGGCCATAGAGATCGGCTTGTTTTAAAGTAGGCCATGACCTACAAAATTTCCATGCAAGTTTATAATCATGTGTGATGGTTAAATTCCAATTGCCAATGAGTCATAAGAACAAGTCAATCTTGAATGTATTAAAGTGGTATGACAACACATAAATACAAGATGGGAAATAACCTAGCATGTACGAAACCAATGATATGAGGTTTCCATGCAATGAGTTTTTGCAAAGATCATTTATGAGAGCATAATTATGTTTTACTTTGTTTTTTTTTTAATATTCATTAAGTATAAGTGTTAAAAGGGGGTGACCATAGGCTTGGGAAATAGCTTAATAGGGTCTACACGGTTGGGTACACGGGCGTGTGCCTAGGCCATGTGTGACACACGGGCCACACCCGTAGACGTGTGGCATGGTCGTGTATCCTCTGCATCTAAAATGGTAAGTCTGTTAAATGAACACGCGCTAGACACACAGGCGTGTGTCTTGGCCGTGTGAATTTAACAGAATGCTCAAGTCTTGGACACGGGGTGATTGTACGTGCGTGTGACACTTCAAGTTGAAAGAAAATTTTCCAAGGTGCCCAAAGTTTATCAAACATTCTCGATTTTGTCCCGCACCACCTCTAGGCATGTTTTAGGTCTCGAAGGCCTGTTTAAGGGAAATGATATACATATTTGAAAAGTTTTAAATTAGAGTGCAACTTAGTGACTTGATTTAATAAGTTTATGAACGTGAAATCCTGGTAACACCTCGAACCCTACCCCGGCGTCAGATACGGGTGAGGGGTGTTACATTTAGTGGTATCAGAGCTACAGTTTAGTCAGTTCTAGGACCACCATAGAGAGTATTGAGGTTTGCTATACATGCCATTATTTGAATATTGATAGTGTGACGTCTCCTAACTATTTAAATTGTTTTGGATATAGTAAATGTCTTCTAATCAAGCACAAGATGAGTCCGAGGGAGTCGAGAGCCATGTTCCAACTTTCGTACAACGAGCTGTATCTAGTAGTAGTAGAAGGCTTATGTCTAAAGGCCGGGAAGATGCCCGAGCTACCTTCTTTGATATGATGGACGAATGGTTTGGGGATTACCTGAGGAATCACCCCAACATACCAAGACCTCCCCCGCCCCCTAACCAACTTGATAAGGATGTGCCACGAGGTATGGCACCGGTAAGAATTGGTAAAGCCCCTGTTGATAAGCTTAGAAAGTATGGGGCTGAGGAATTCAGAGCTAAAGTTGATGATGATGCTGAAAGAGCCGAGTTTTGGCTCGAAAACACTACATGGGTGTTAGATGATTTGTTGTGCACACCTGAGGAGTGTTTGAAGTATGCCGTGTCCCTCCTGAAAGATACTGCATATCATTGGTGGAAGACTGTATCCTCGGTAGTGCCAAAGGAAAATTTCACTTGGGATTTCTTCCAAGTAGAGTTTAGGAAGAAATACATTAGCCAACGGTTTCTAGACTCGAAGCGAAAGGAATTGCTGAAACTCAAACAAGGGAACAAGACTGTAGCAGAATACGAACAAGAGTTCGTGAGGCTAAGTCAGTATGCAACTAAATGGGTCCAAATCGAGTCAAAAATGTGTAAACGCTTCGAGGAAGGTCTGAATGAGAAAATTAAGTTGTTGATTGGGATCCTGGAAATACGAAAATTTGCTGCATTGGCTGATCGGGCCAAGAAGGCCGAGGAGCTTAACAACGAAAGAAAGCAAGTAAAGAGAGAGGCCCGAGTCGCGAGCTAGAGGTCCAATGGTAAAACACTCTTGTTTCCCACAAAGAAATCAAAGAGCCAGCATGAATGCTCCATTTCATCAGTAGGATATTCGGGTAAAGTGAGAGACTCTAAACAACAAAGCCAAACATCTTCCTCCCCGATGGTAACTAGTGTGGGGAGTGTAGATGATCAAAAGCCGAAGTGTAAGAGTTGCAAAAAATTTCACTATGGAGAATGCCAAGTGAAGAGTGGTGCATGTTTCAGATGTGGATCTCTTGACCACTTTCTCAGGTACTACCTAGAGCGAGTCGAGAAAGAAGTGGAAATAGCCCTGAAGTCGAGTACTCCCATTTCACGAAGTAGACCTTTGAGATATCCTGGAAGTGCCTGTAACACCCCTAACCCGTTTCCATCGCTGGAATGGGTTACGAGATATTACTGAAGCAAATACTTATTCATAAAATTTCCATGCATTTACTTCTATCATCTTCATTGCGTTAAGTTCATCTTTAATAATGCATAATTCATTATACTCCCATATACGATCCTTATTCGTACATAGCCGGAACACATAGTTAATCATTATCAAGTTCAATCAAAACTATTACATAAGTTTACATCATATAACAACCATATCATACGATTGCATGTTATGTTCAGACATAACAAGACGACCCATTATGCTATCTCAATTTAGATACTAAGATCATATACAATAGCCACGTTGCAATTAATCACTTATATAAATGTGTCATAATCAAACCACCCCAAAAACACATAGTCAAGATTTCTTAGCATTATAAACCCTCAAGCATATGTATAATTTTTATAGATATATATATATATATATATTTATCATTCATTAATAGCATTAAACATTATAGCCAAGACAAATTATACCATGATTAAATATAACCAAATTCAAACTTAGTATTTAAGCCATATTCGCATGGCTAGAAGTATACATATCAAAGTTCAAACAAATACATATTAGCCTATACATGCCAAAATGTTCACTTAGACCAACTAAGAAGAGGGTACCAAAATGTTGCAAGCTGGTGTGATGGCTTCAACAATGGTCCCGAGCACACAAAATGGATCGAAGAAATCTAAATAAAAGACAAGTAAACACACCAAATGAGTATTCAACTCAGTAAGTCATAAGTAATATAATACATTCCATTGATAAAAGATCATAAGAAAAATAATGTAAGATCTATTACTCCATCCATACCGAACTATGCCATAATTACCTAGATTATTGGTTCAATCTTAAGCCAAGTCCTTCTACCCAATCAAATATCAAAATAACCCAATTGATCTAGATCCATTTCCCCAAAGCATGAAACAATGATGCACTAGATAAATTCATACATATACATTTCATGCCTCAAATTCGATATTTTAGTTAATAGTTCTATCACTTTATTCTTTTCCTGCACATATTATATTTTCTGTAGCACCCCAAACCCGGCCCAGAAGTTATGGCCAGATCCAGCATGCCACATCAAAAACGTAAAAAAAAATTTCATTCTAAGTCCAGAAAATCATACTTGATGTTCAAAAGAATAATTCATTAAGGGTTAAAGTGAATGAAAGCTGTGCACCAGGTAGGAAACCGAAAAAGAGGTGGTGAGTCCATCGGACTGCTTAAGTACCAAGCTCCTTTCAGATCCAATCCTAGACATGCATACCGCCATTGCCACACCTTAACGTCATGGATATTTCTAGGAAACCGGTTCGATTAAGTCATTTTTAGGAAAAGTGATTAATTTTGGAAAATACTTTCATTGCGGAAGCTTTGCTTGTTGTCGTTATTTTGAAATCAACTGTTGTTTTTGAAAACGCGCCCTAAAGCTATCCAATTTCAACAGTTAAAATAAGTATTACCTATCTTAGTAATACATATTAAAAACCACCAAAAATAAATAAGCGGCCTTATTACATTTAAAAGCCCAAAACCTCAAACGTAATTAAAAGGATGCCCAGTTCACGGAAGAAAATCAAACTTTGAGCGGGTGGCCACTCGAATTCCCTCACGACTTCAAGCCCACTATGGTTGGGGATTTCTGTGTGGATGAAAATAAAAGGGTGAGTTTGGGAAACTCAGTGTGTAAGGAAAACCCATTCAAAGCCCAAGTCGGCTCAAGCCTATTGGGCTAAGCCCATTCAGTAATAAAGTGGTCTTGGACGAGCCCTTTTGATTACAATAAAGCGGGCCTTAGCCCTTATTCAGATAATGAGTATGGCCCATAGGCCCATTTCAAAATACATGCAACATCAGTAAACATATGCAAGCCCATTTGGGAGACTACTCAACCCACCAACCACTACACTCCACCCGTACCAGCCATACACTCCATGTGGGAATAACTCAACCCACCCATTAACACTCCACAGTTTAAAGCATTCTTCGCTCGATTAACGATAAATTGAGGCAAAGCCTCCAAGTACATGGACAAGCCACTTTCAGACTTCCTCCGTCAATATCCCAATCCCATGCATTAGATAATAACAACATGGCATGCGATAAATAACAACAATCAAACATGCATTTAAGTCAATTTAACCTAGGGGTATTTGGTAATTTATCTCCTAGGGGTAAAGCGTAAATTTTTCACTTTTAAAGGTATTTCAGTAATTTATCTATTTTAGGGTTTTTCATGCATATTCTTACTTTTCACGTACTAACGAGAATCACGTCGAGGGTTCTTACGAATTGGGCCGTTGGCTATCATTCCAATTTTGGCCCATTAAGCCCAAAAATATTGAGGCACGAAATCATGCACTTTGCGGTCCAAACATTGTAACTTACCAAAAACATTAATCGATTTACCTCACGAGCATTACTTTTCGCAAATCTACAAAATACAGGTTTTCGGCATTTCGACTTTTCGACTTTTACCGATCTAGACTAAGAAAGAGGGTGTTAGTTACACACATTTGCGACGATATCTTGACGAGATCCACACACGAACTGCCTACAATTGGATTACTAACACGTTAATCTAACTATTCAAACACGAACTACATATTAACCCCTTACAATATTCGCCAACCACACCTACAGATCATAGTAAGCTTATAAGAAATCAATAAGCAACTCATTAACAATTTTTGTCAATGTTTACCACATAATCATAATTTCACTGCAAGCTGTCTTCCTGAGCAACAGTCACTAAATTATTTATAACTGGAGCTACGAAACTCCAAATCAAGTTCCGTTAATTTTCCCTAAAATAGACTCATATATCTTTTATCCATAAAATTTTCAGAATTTTTGGTTTAGCCAATCAATACCAGATTTTTCTCAAAGTTTCCCATGTTTCACTATTTGACTAATCTGACCACTCTTCATTACGAATCAAGTTTCTCATTGTACAGAATTCAAAATATGTTCTTGTTTATCTCATTAGAAACTAGACTCAATAAGCTTTAATTACATAATTTATTCAGCTTCTAATTCATCTCCCACAATTTATGGTGATTTTCCAAAGTCACGTTACTGCTGCTGTCCCAAGCAGATTTATTACCAAATCACTCTTTCACACATAACTTGCATGCATGTTATTTAAACATGTATATCACCAATCAATCATCACATATCTATGATTTCCTTAAGTATAATCTCCATTTCATCATTTTAAAGCACAACATGTTAGCCGATTTTTCCTTTAGCATCTAAGGCACATGCATGCTCATTTGTTTGGCTCAACTTCACCTATCTTCCATTTTTCATCAAAAGAACATGAAACAACAACCATTTCCTTCATTTTAATTCATGACTAAATGCTCACAACACAACTAAAAACCAAAATATGCTTCAAGAGTTAAGGTAGAATCAAGAAGAACTCATGAACATCAAGATAGAAGCAAACTACCATGAACTTACCTTCAATTTTCTTCCCCAAGTGACCGAACATTCAAGAGCTTTCTCCTCTCCTTTCTCTTCTCTAACTTTCAGCTATGATGAACAAAGATGGACAAAACTTTGTTCTTTTCACCCTTTTCTTTTAATAAAACTTCATATTTCATCCATTTAACTCTTTAATACAAAAGACATGTAATTCTTATCATGAAACATTTACCTAACCCATTATCATGAAACATTTACCTAATTCATTATCATGGAATATTTTACCTAATTCATTATCATGGAACATTCACCTAACCCATTATCAATTTGTACCATGAATTATGGATATCAAGTGCTCATATTGTCTACAACAACATGATGGCTAGCCACTTCAGGTAAAATGGGAGGTTTGTCATGCAAATCCTCCTATTTTGCACTCCTATTTATTTGGCCACTTCAATTTAGCCTATAGCATTTTCAAACATTTTCACATAGGTTCTATTTCATAATTTTACCCCCTTTTCCTTATGGAACAAAAATTAACCAAAATTGTCGGGTTCTATCTTAAGCTTGGGCTTTCTAGAGGCCCACTAACATAATTAAACCTATGCCAACATTCACAGGATTTCCGAAAATTGGGGCGTTACATTTTCAACCAAATTCGCACACATAGTGCTAATTAAGCTCGCACACATAGTGCCATACTAAACCGCACACATAGTGCCTGAAATTTTCACTCATGCATCGACATTTAAGTCTGCACACATAGTGACATTTAATTCCGCACACATAGTTCCAATGTTAACTCATTATAATAAGGCAATTTACTTAATTCAAATAGCATATAAAATCTGCACACTAAGTGACATTTAATTCCGCACACATAGTGCCAATGTTAACTCATTATAATAAGGCAATTTACTTAATTCAAATAGCATATAAAATCTGCACACTAAGTGACATTTAATTCCGCACACATTGGCATAAAATCTGCACACAAAGTGACATTTAATTCCGCACACATAGTGCCAATGTTAACTCATTATAATAAGGCAATTTACGTAATTCAAATAGCATATAAAATCTGCACACAAAGTGGCATTTAATTCTGCACACATAGTGCCAATGTTAACTCATTATAATATGGCAACTTACTTAATTCAAATAGCATATACAATCACATTAATAATATATATATCGCTTCAAAGGAACACCTAACAAAAGGTATTCTTTCATGATTCACTAGTATTATTTATGCACAAACTAATCAACCTTACAAAATGCTTAAGGACTTACCTTGTGTTGGGTAAAACGGTTCCAACTCGGATACTCGATGTTCTTTGCTTTGCCCTTGCTTGATTCCTCTCCTTTAAGTTCTTGAGCTTAATCAAATAAATTAACTAGTTTAACCGTCTTGCTAGATATTTATATCAAAATATTAGTGATTTTATATCATAAGAAACACATGGTAAAATTTTATCTTTCTACCTTATGCTTTTGAGCTATTCGGCTAATAATCATATAATATCACCTTACTATCAATAATCCAATTACACATACATATATAACACATATATATTTGTATATATGGCAACCACCCTTGCTAATTTCTCACATATATAGTCTAATAATTTTCATTACATTTTACAACCGTAATTGTTCAAGACATTAAAACTTCAACAAATATTCATCTATTACCTCGAGGCCGAATGCATCGTCACTTCTCAACATAACATTATCTCAAATAGGATTACATTCAAATATATATATAATCATGAATCAAACTCAACTTATAAGCCAACATCACTCATTTAGTCGATTATATATAATCAAAGGTAATATCACAAATGGGCATACCTATATAGTCGAATGTGCAAAAATTAAATTCAACATCACCTATGCACTTAATTAGATGGCCGAATATACAATATCAATTATAATATCATTTTTAATTCATTTACACACATAGTTTCATCTCATGAACACTTGACCGAATTTTTCCTAAACTAGCATAGCTTCACATCTATTTATAACATCATATAAATCCACATATATCTACATATCTACCCTAATTTTCTTTCACCTTTCTACTATTTCCGTTCACAACATCAAAAGCACCATACTCTTAGCATTTACCTCCCTCTAACCGTATGCCATTTAGTCACCTATTTAGGTAGAAAATTAACATATGGGATATAATAAGACATTGGCAACTAACTAGATTTTCATAAAAATTTAATAAAATTAACATGAGTCCTACCTTAATCAACCCCTTAGGATGGCCGAATGTCTTAGAAAATTTTCTCCTTCTTTCCCTAGCTTACGGCATTTGCAAGAGGAAGAAGATGAATACTTTCTCTCCCTTTCTTATTTTATTCATCTTTTTCCTATTAATTCCTTTCTTTAAGTTATTTTAACCATTAACTAATATAAAAAAATTTACAATAAAATTCAACTTAGTGGAAGAAGCATCATTGCTTGGCCGGCCACTACTTGAATTTTGGGCAATTTGACATGCAAACCCAAGCTTTCTCACCTTGTTGTTATTTGATCCTTACAATTTACCTATCATCTTTTCTAAGTTTCTCAACTAAATCCTTTCAAGAAAATTCACATTCCTAAGACTAAATTAAAACATTAAATTTTCATACACACACTATCACACATTAAATATATGCAATAAAAATTAAAGTAAATTTTTATGACTCGGTTTTGTGGTCCCAAAACCACATTCCGACTAGGGTCAAATTAGGACTGTCACAACTCTCCCCCACTTAAAAATTTTCGTCCCCAAAAATCTTACCAGCGAATAAATTCTGATAACGTTCTTTCATAGATTCTTCAAGCTCCCAAGTAGCTTCTTCAACCCCATGCTTAAGCCACAGTACCTTCACTAATGAGATTTTTTTTTATTTCGTAATTCTTTTACTTCACGTGCTAAAATGCGAACTGGTTCTTCTTCGTAACTCAAACCAGATTGAATCTCGATCTCAGATGGATTAATTATGTGCGATGGATCGAATCTATAACGTCGAAGCATCGAAACATGAAAAACGTTGTGAATCTTTTCAAGTTCAGAGGGTAAAATCAATCGGTATGCGACTGGTCCAACTTGTTCGGATATTTCATACTACCCAATGAATCTCAGACTCAATTTGCCCTTACGACCAAATCTGAGCACCTTTTTCCAAGGTGAAACTTTAAAAAACACTTTGTCTCCAACCTGATATTCAATGTCTTTTCTTTTAAATCGGATCGACTTCGGCGATTCAAGCGCTTTCAGACTTTCACGGACCGCATTTACTTTCTGTTCAGCATCTTTAATTAAATCAACCCCGAAGATTTTACTTTCACTAAGTTCGGTCCAAAACAACGGTGTACAGCATTTACGACCGTACAAAGCCTCGTAAGGTGCCATCTTAATGCTTGATTGAAAACTATTGTTGTAAGCGAATTCAATCAAAGGCAAATACCTTTCCCATGAACCACAAAACTCTAGGATACAACATCTCAACATATCCTCGAGTATCTGAATTATCCGTTCAGATTGACCATCAGTCTGGGGATGAAAAGCGGTGCTAAAATGCAACTTGGTACCCAATGCTTCTTGCAATTTCTTCCAAAATCGCGATGTAAATCTCGGATCTCTATCCGACACAATAGAAATAGGTACTCTATGCAATCGGACAATTTGGGAGACGTATAATTCTGCCAATTTATCGAGCGAGAAATTCGTACAGACAGGGATAAAATGAGCAGACTTCGTCAATCTATCAACAAGAACCTAGATTGAGTCTTTCTTACTCTGTGTCAACAGTAAACCAGATACAAAGTCCATCATTACTCGATCCCATTTCCATTCGGGTATCATGATCGGTTGAAGTAATCTTGAAGGTACTTGATGTTCTGCTTTCACTTGTTGACATATCAAATACCTTGAAACAAAGTCAGAAATATCTTGTTTCATACCAGGCCACCAAAATTGACGTTTCAGATCGTTGTACATTTTTGTACTCCCCGGGTGGACTGACATTCGACTACTATGAGCCTCGCTCAAAATCATCGAAATAAGTTCTGAATTTCTTGGCACACATAATTGACTCTTGAACGTCAAGCAATCATTTTCGTCAATCTGAAACTCTGAGTCCACATTTGAAACACATTCAGCTCGTTTAGCAACCAATTCATTGTCGACTTTCTGGGATTCAAGTATTTGATGAATCAATAATGGTTTGGCCTTTAATTCTGGTACTAGCACATTATCGGATGAAACAGATAGGTGAACATTCATCGCTTTCAAAGCAAACAGGGATTTACGACTTGAAGCATCGGCAACCACGTTAGCCTTTCCTGGGTGATAATCAATGACGAGTTCATAATCTTTCAACAACTCAAGCCAATGTCTTTGTCATAGATTCAAATCTCTTTGAGTCATCAAATATTTGAGGCTTTTGTGGTCCGAATAAATGACACCTCTCTCCAAACAAGTAGTGTCGCCATATTTTCAAGGCGAATAAATGGCCGCTAATTCAAGATCATGGGTCGGATAGTTTTTCTCATGCGGTTTTAATTGCCTCGACGTGTAAGCCACAACTCAAACCTTCTTGCATCAACACACAACCCAGTCCAAGTAAGGATGCATCACTGTAAATAACAAACTCTTTACCGGATTCTATTGTACTAGCATGAAGCTTGATTTAAAGCAGGTTTTAATCGGTCGAAACTTTTCGACATTTTTCTGACCATTCAAACTCAACATCTTTTTGAAGTAGTTTCGTCATCGGTGTAGCTATCATCGAAAAACCTTTTACAAACCGTCGGTAGTAACCAGCAAGTCCCAAAAAGCTCCTAACTTCAGTAACATTCCTCGGAGGCTTCCAATCGAGTATGGCTGAAATTTTGCTCGGATCAACTGTAATACCCGATGCGGATACTACATGTCCCAAAAAGCTAACCTCTCTCAACCAAAACTCACATTTACTGAATTTCGCGTATAACTGCTTGTCTCGTAAAATCTGTAATACCAATCTCAAATGCTCGGCATGTTCAGTTTCATCTCGTGAATAAATCAAGATGTCATCTATAAACACAACCACAAACCGGTCCAAATATTGTCTAAAAATTCGATTCATTAAGTCCATAAATACCGCAGGGGCATTAGTGAGCCCAAATGGCATCACCAAGAACTCGTAGTGACCGTATCTCGTTCTAAAAGCAGTTTTGGGTATGTCTAAGTCTCGAACTCGCAACTGATAATAACCGGATCTCAAATCTATCTTTGAAAATACTGATGCTCCTTTTAACTGATCAAACAAATCATCAATACGTGGTAACGGATATTTATTCTTTATTGTTGCTTGATTCAATTGACGATAGTCCATGCACATTCTCATGGTTCCATCTTTCTTTTTCACGAATAATACTGGTGCACCCCAAGGTGAGAAGCTCGGTCGAGCAAAACCTCTATCCGTCAACTCTTGCAACTGAGTTTTCAATTCTTTCAATTCCATTGGTGCCATACGATACGGAGCTATCGAAATTGGTGTGGTACCAGGTGCAAGTTTGATGCCAAATTCTACCTCTCGAACGGGTGGTAATCCCGGTAACTCCTCAGGAAAAACATCTGAATACTCACAAACCACTGGTACTGATTCAAGTTTCTTTTCGACTCTTTGCTATCAAATGCGTCTGAAAGATATGCTTCACACCCTTTCTCACATATTTACGGCGATCATCGAGGATATTATTGCTGGCACTCCCTTCAAGTCAGTAGACTCAACTCGGACTATCTCATTATTTGCACACCTCAAATCAATGGTCTTTCTTTTGCAATTCACCACTGCATCATGTACGGTCAACCAATCCATACCAAGAATAACATCAAATTCATCAAACGGTAAAAGCATCAAATCGGCCAGAAAACAAGAATCTCAGATTATCAGAGGGCATTTTTTACATACTTTATCAACAAATACATATCGACCCAAGGGATTTGACACTCGAATTACGAACTCAGTAGACTCAACAGGTAGAGTCTTACTAGATGCTAAAGTCTCACATACATATGAATGAGTAGAGCCAGGGTCAATCAATGCAATCACATCAGTATTAAAGAGAGTGAAAGTACCAGTGATAACATCAGGAGAGGATGCCTCCTCTCGTGCGCGAATGGCATAAGCTCTGGCAAGAGCACGAGTCTCAGATCAAACAGCCGTATCAGAAGTCCCTCTCTGACTACCACCCCTACCTCCTGTAATTCTCGGTGGTCTACCTCTAGTCATTGTACCACTAGGTCTCGCACCTTGCATCTTATTTTTCTCGTCAAGTTCCATGCAATCTCGAATGAAATGATCCTTCAAACCGCATCTGTAACAGGCTCTGTTAGTAGACTTACCCCAACATTCACCTACGTGTCGTCTTCCACATTGTGGACATTCAGGTTTTTCTTGGCGATTGTTACCCACACTAGCAACCGAAGTAGCTCGAGAGTCCGTTGATGGTCGCTCTCTAATAGAAATTCCTGCAGTCGTCTTTGATTTATTAGTATCGTCCCTGAACTTCTTTACAGCCGAGAATGAAGTTTTACCCGTCGATATTTTACGAAAGTCTCTAGCTTCAAATTCAGCTTTCTTTTTCTCCTTTCCAAGTTCTTCAGCCTTGCAAGCTCATTCAACTAGTGTTACAAATTCTTTTATCTCTAAAATACCCACTAGTAACTTTAAATCTTCATTCAATCCTTCTTCAAATCTTTTACACATGGCAATTTCATCAGCTACACACTCCCAAGCATATCGACTGAGTCTTACAAACTCACGTTCGTATTCGGATACTGTCAAACGGCCTTGTTTAAGCTCCAAAAATTCTTTACGCTTTTGATTGATGAACCGTTGACTAATATAATTTTTTTGAAACTCCGTCTGAAAGAAATCCCAAGTAACTCGTTCCTTCGGGACACTAGTAATCAAGGTTCTCCACCAATAGTAGGCCGAGTCTCATAACAAAGATATGGCACACTTTAAACACTCATCAGGTGTGCAAGACAGCTTATCAAAAACCCGGATGGTGTTATCAAGCCAAAACTCGGCCCTTTCAGCATCATCAGTAGCTGTGGCTCAGAATTCCTCGGCCCCGCGCTTCCTAATCAAATCCGAAGGAGGTTTACTCGGCCTCACAAGATTAGTAATTGGTGGTATTGTAGGCACCTGAGGCGGATTATTTAAATTCGAGAATAGTTGAGCAGCCGGGTTAGTTCGGGCATATTGTGTGACCCACTCGTTCATCATGGTAAAGAAGGCTTGTTTTACCCCATCATCTTGATTATTCGCAGATGATTGAGGTTCAACAGGTGGTGTCCCTTGCGCAAGAGCAGCCGCTACACTTTCAACTTCATCTGCTAAGGTTCTCTCTAAATTGGGTTCCATTTACTAATCAAAACAATAATTCCAACCGTCAGAAGTCATCACACTATCAAATACTAACATTAAGGCATGTATAGCTAGACTCATACGCCCTATGGTAGTCCTAGAACCGACTAAACCGTAGCTCTGATACCAATAAAATGTAACACCCCTAACCTGTTTCCATCGTTGGAATGGGTTACGAGATATTATGGAAGCAAATACTTATTCGTAAAATTTCCATGCATTTACTTCTATCATCTTCATTGCGTTAAGTTCATATTTAATAATGCATAATTCATTATACTCCCATATACGATCCTTATTCGTACATAGCCGGAACACATAGTTAATCATTATCAAGTTCAATCAAAACTATTACATAAGTTTACATCATATAACAACCATATCATACGATTGCATGTTATGTTCAGACATAACCAGACGACCCATTATGCTATCTCAATTTAGATACTAAGATCATATACAATAGCCACGTTGCAATTAATCACTTATATAAATGTGTCATAATCGAACCACCCCAAAAACACATAGTCAAGATTTCTTAGCATTATCAACCCTCAAGCATATGTATAATTTTTATAGATATATATATATATATTTATCATTCATTAATAGCATTAAACATTATAGCCAAGACAAATTATACCAAGATTAAATATAACCAAATTCAAACTTAGTATTTAAGCCATATTCGCATGGCTAGAAGTATACATATCAAAGTTCAAACAAATACATATTAGCCTATACATGCCAAAATGTTCACTTAGACCAACTAAGAAGAGGGTACCAAAATGTTGCAAGCTGGTGTGATGACTTCGACGATGGTCCCGAGCACACAAAATGGATCGAAGAAATCTAAATAAAAGACAAGTAAACACACCAAATGAGTATTCAACTCAGTAAGCCATAAGCAATATAATACATTCCATTGATAAAAGATCATAAGAAAAATAATGTAAGATCTATTACTCCATCCATACCGAACTATGCCATAATTACTTAGATTATTGGTTCAATCTTAAGCCAAGTCCTTCTACCCAATCAAATATCAAAATAACCCAATTGATCTAGATCCATTTCCCCAAAGCATGAAACAATGATGCACTAGATAAATTCATACATATACATTTCATGTCTCAAATTCTATATTTTAGTTAATAGTTCTATCACTTTATTCTTTTCCTGCACATATTATATTATCAACCAAATTCGCACACATAGTGCTAATTAAGCTCGCACACATAGTGCCATACTAAACCGCACACATAGTGCCTGAAATTTTCACTCATGCATCGACATTCAAATCTGCACACATAGTGCCATTTAATTCCGCACACTTAGTGCCAATGTTAACTCATTATAATAAGGAAATTTACTTAATTCAAATAGCATATAAAATCGCACACTAAGTGACATTTAATTCGCACACATAGTGCCAATGTTAACTCATTATAATAAGGCAATTTACTTAATTCAAATAGCATATAAAATCTGCACACAAAGTGACATTTAATTCCGCACACATAGTGCCAATGTTAACTCATTATAATAAGGCAATTTACTTAATTCAAATAGCATATAAAATCTGCACACAAAGTGACATTTAATTTCGCACACATAGTGCCAATGTTAACTCATTATAATATGGCAACTTACTTAATTCAAATAGCATATACGGTCACATTAATAATATATATATCGCTTCAAATGAACACCTAATAACAGGTATTCGTTCATGATTCACTAGTATTATTTATGCACAAACTAATCAACCTTACAAAATGCTTAAGGACTTACCTTGTGTTGGGTAAAACGGTTCCAACTTGGCTACTCGATGTTCTTTGCTTTGCCCTTTCTTGATTCCTCTCCTTTAAGTTCTTGAGCTTAATCAAATAAATTAACTAGTTTAACCATCTTGCTAGATATTTATATCAAAATATTAGTGATTTTATATCATAAGAAACACATGGTAAAATTTTATCTTTCTACCTTATGCTTTTGAGCTATTCGGCTAATAACCATATAATATCACCTTACTATCAATAATATAATTACACATACATATATAACACATATATATTTGTATATATGGCAACCACCCTTGCTAATTTCTCACATATATAGTCTAATAATTTTCATTACATTTTACAACCGTAATTGTTCAAGACATTAAAACTTCAACAAATATTCATCTATTACCTCGAGGCCGAATGCATCGTCACTTCTCAACATAACATTATCTCAAATAGGTTTACATTCAAATATATATATAATCATGAATCAAACTCAACTTATAAGCCAACATCACTCATTTAGTCGATTATATATAATCAAAGGTAATATCACAAATGGGCATACCTATATAGCCGAATGTGCAAAAATTAAATTCAACATCACCTATGTACTTAATTAGATGGCTGAATATACAATATCAATTATAATATCATTTTTAATTCATTTACACACATAGTTTCATCTCATGAACACTTGACGAATTTTTCCTAAACTAGCATAGCTTCACATCTATTTATAACATCATATAAATCCACATATATCTACATATCTACCCTAATTTTCTTTCACCTTTCTACTATTTCCGTTCACAACATCAAAAGCACCATACTCTTAGCATTTACCTCCCTCTAACCGTATGCCATTTAGTCACCTATTTAGGTAGAAAATTAACATATGGGATATAATAAGACATTGGCTACTAACTAGATTTTCACAAAAATTTAATAAAATTAACATGAGTCCTACCTTAATCAACCCCTTAGGATGGCCGAATGTCTTAGAAAATTTCCTCCTTCTTTCCCTAGCTTACGGCATTTGCAAGAGGAAGAAGATGAATCCTTTCTCTCCCTTTCTTATTTTATTTATCTTTTTCCTATTAATTCCTTTCTTTAATTTATTTTAACCATTAACTAATATAAAAAAAAATTACAATAAAATTAAACTTAGCGGAAGAAGCATCATTGCTTGGCCGGTCACTACTTGAATTTTGGGCAATTTGACATGCAAACCCAAGCTTTCTCACCTTGTTGTTATTTGATCCTTACAATTTAACTATCATCTTTTCTAAGTTTCTCAACTAAGTCCTTTCAAGAAAATTCACATTCCTAAGACTAAATTAAAACATTAAATTTTCATACACACACTATCACACATTAAATATATGCAATAAAAATTAAAGTAAATTTTTATGACTCGGTTTTGTGGTCCTGAAACCATATTTTGACTAGGGTCAAATTAGGACTGTCACAATGCCAGTGGCAGTTGAGTTGCGGCTAAAGACACTGTAAAACTAGAGGCTCGAGCCCCGGTAAGAACGTATGCGATACGTGCCCGAGAAGAAGTCTCTGCTCCTGATGTTATCACGGGTACTTTTCTCTTTTTGATACATGTGTTATTGCCTTAATTGACCCAAGGTCGACGCATTCATACATTTGCATGAGCTTGGTATCTAGAATGAACATACTCATTGAGCCTACGAAATTTATTATTTAAGTGTCGAACCCACTAGGCAGAACAGTCATGGTTGATAAAGTTTGTAAGAATTGTTCTTTGACGATTCAGGGTCATTGTTTTTCGGCTAATCTTATGTTGTTACCATTTGATGAATTTGATTTAATACTTGGTATGGATTGGTTAGCACTGCATGATGTAATTTTAAATTGTGATAGTAAGTATATTAAATTGAAATGCCAGTATGGTGAGATTCTACGGGTTGATTCAAGAGAGTTGGGTACGCCTCTGGTAGTGATCATGGCAATGGTTACTTAGAGATATATGAGGAAAGGGTATGAAGCCTACCTTGCAATTGTATTAAACACTAAGGAAACAGAGTTGAAGATTAAGTATGTGCCTATAGTATGTGAGTACCCAGCCAGATGTATTTCTAGAAGAATTACCCGGATTACGTCTTGAAAGGGAAATAGAATTTGGTATTGAGCTGGTGCCAAGGACAGCTCCTATTTCAATTACGCTGTATAGGATAGCTCCAACTGAACTAAGAGAGTTAAAAGCACAATTGCAAGAGCTGAAGGTTAAAGGTTCTGTAAGGCCGAGCTTTTCACCTTGGGGTGCTCCCATTCTATTTGTAAGGAAGAAAGATGGTTCGATGAGGTTATGTATAGATTACCGCCAACTGAATAAGGTAACTATCAAGAATAAGTATCCTTTACCAAGGATCGACAATTTATTCGATCAGTTGAGAGGAGTCACCGTGTTCTCTAAGATAGACTTGAGGTCTGGCTATTATCAGCTATGAGTTAAAGAATCGGATGTACCTAAGACAGCTTTCAGAACGAGGAATGGTCATATGAATTTCTCGTCAAGCCGTTTGGGTTATCGAATGCACTGGCCGTATTCATGGATCTAATGAATAGGATCTTCCGACCATATTTGGATAAGTTTGTCGTTGTGTTCATTGACGACATCTTGATTTATTCCAAAGATGAGTCAGAACATGCAAAGCACTTGAGAATTATGTTGCAGACTTTGTAGGAAAAGCAGTTGTATGCTAAGTTTAGCAAGAGTGAGTTTTGGCTTCAGGAAGTTGGATTTTTAGGACATATTGTTTCGGGTGAAGGCATCCGAGTCAATCCAAGTAAGGTTTCTGCTATCGTCGAATGGAAAGCACCTAAAAATGTAACCGAGGATAGAAGCTTTTTGGGCTTAGCCGGTTACTATTGAAGATTTTTGAAAGGATTCTCCATGATAGCAACTCCGATGACGAGATTGTTACAGAAAAACGTTAAGTTTGAATGGACAAAAAAGTGTCAACAAAGTTTTGAGAAGTTAAAGACACTGTTAACTGAAGCTCCTATTTTAGTATTGCCTAAGTCGGGAAAAGAATTTGTAGTCTACAGTGACGCATCCTCAAATGGACTGGATTGTGTACTTATGCAAGATGGCAAGGTAATATCCTATGCTTCACAAAATTTGAAGCCACATGAGAAGAACTATCCTACACATGACCTAGAACTTGCCGCCATCGTTTTTGTTTTGAAAATTTAGAGGCATTTTTTATATGGTGAGACTTGCCGCATATTCACTGACCACAAGAGTTTGAAGTAGTTGATGACTCAAAAAGAATTAAATTTGAGGCAGCGGAGGTGGCTAGAGTTAATCAAGGATTACAAACTGATTATTGACTATCACTCGGGAAAGGCGAATGTGGTCATTGACGCGTTGAGCAAAAAATCCTTGTTTGCATTAAGGGCCATGGATGCTCGTTTGGCATTGCTTGATGATGGTTCAGTCTTGGCTAAGCTAGAGGCTAGGCCGACATTCCTTCAGGAAATCTATGATGCTCAAACTAATGATAATGACTTGCAAGCTAAAAGAACTCAATGTGAGTCAGGTATTGAATCAGATTTTTGGATTGGTTCTGATGGATGTTTGATGTTCAGAGATAGGGTTTGTGTACCCAAAAACAATGAACTTATTCAAAAAAAATTTTAAGAAGCACATAACAGTCGTTTGTTAATTCACCCGAGAAGTACCAAGATGTACAATGATTTGAAGAAAATGTACTGGTGGAATGGCATGAAAAGAGATATTTCTGAATTTGTGTCGAAATGCCTAGTATGTTAGGAAGTTAAAGCTGAACATCAAGTACTTTTAGGTTTGCTAAAGCCTGTAATAGTCCCCGAATAGAAGTGGGACAGAGTTACTATGGATTTTGTAACAGCATTGCCATTGACTCCGAACAAGAAAGATATCGTATGGGTCGTAGTAGATAAGTTGACGAAGTCGGCTCATTTTATTCCAGTGAGGATAGATTACTCCCTCGATAGATTGGTCGACTTGTACATTTCTGAGATTGTAAGATTGCATGGGGTACCACTGTCGATTATTTTCGATAGTGACCCGAGGTTCACTTTGAGATTCTAGAAGAAATTACAAGAAGACTTGGGTACGAAGTTAAGCTTTAGTACAGCTTTTTGCCCTCAGACAGATGGTCAGTCTGAGCAGATGATTCAAATTCTTGAGGATATGTTACAATGTTGCATTATTGAATTTCAGGGTAGCTGGGAAAAATATTTGTTGCTAGTAGAATTCGCCTACAACAACTATTTTTAGACGAGTTTTGTGACAACCCTAATTTGACCATAGTCGAAAAGTGGTTTCGGGACCACAAAACCGAGTCATAAAAATAATTAACTGTTAAATTCTATGTTTATTATATGTGTAAATGCATGTGTGAAAGTTTCATGCTTTGATTTTGTCATTTGTATGTGAAATTTATAAGATAAGACTCATGTGATAAAACTTGAAAGTGTGATAGGTAAATTTTAAAGTGCCAAATAATGCATGAAATGTTAACATGAGGGATTTGCATGTCAAATGGACCAATTTTGTTAGTGGCCGGCCATAAATGATGGTTGATGTATAATATATGTTTTATTTAAGTATTATAATAAGTAATGGCTTTATTTTTGAAATAAATTAATCAGTAAAACAATAAAATATGATAAAAAAAATAGATGTTCATTTTTCTTTCTTGATTGCCGAATTTGGGAAAGAAAAATAGTGAAGAAGAAGCCAAGGCATTCGGCCATGGTTATCTCCATTTAAAGGTATGTAATGCAATTTTTATTTGTAATTGATTATGAAATTAAATGGATAAATACATAGCATAGTTAACCCATGGTTTAAATTCATGAATCAATGAACAAGTGTCCTTTCGGCAAGTGCTAAATTGGTATTATTTTGATAAGTTTTTGGAAAAATGTTAGTTATATGTTAAGTAGCTTAAATGATGGTTGAATAAGTATGAATTGAAATTGTCGTATGTGTGTATATGCATTTTGGAAAGAAAAATGTTGTTGTTTAGTTGAGTTTTCATTTGATATGTACATTCGGTCAAAAGGGGGGGGGAAGGAATAAGATGAATGTAAAATGTTGTGGTTTATTTTTAAAGTTGGTTAAATAGTTGTGGTCATTGCCGAATACATTTGTGTTAGGGGAAAATATGATTAAGTATCGGTTTGATGAGCTAAATATATATGTATATTCGGCTATATAAATTTTATGTGTACTTGAAAATATAATAAGCCTTAAGAGATTGTGTTTGTGTATGTGAACTAGATGTTTTATGGATATTCGGCTAAAAGGGTAAATGGCTAAGTCATAGGAATTGGAGTGATATACATTAGGTCATTAGGGTTATATGTACTTGGTAATGTGAGTTATGTATTAAGTAAGTTATTTCTTCGAAATGTATATTCAGTCATTGTTTAGCATAGGTGAAACCTATGTACATTTTGCTACATTTGATCATGAAATGGAATTTGTATATGAAAGCTAAGTTTGAGTGGTTAGGGCCGAATGTGGTATATGAGATATTAAGGCATGTTATGATTATATATATGTGTGTATACGTGGTTGTGCATAAAATGAGTAATTGATTAAATTGTGTTAGTCACACATAGGTATATAAAAATATATGCCTTAGGTAAGTACCTTGTGACATAGAGACATTCGGTTATACATATATATATATATATTATATAGATAAATTCGTGTAAATAATAGGCATGATATCGAGTCATGGTACATTTTATAAAACTTAACATGTATGGAAGTTATATGATTATCAAATGTGATTATTAAAGAATTAAAGTTGAGTAGGTAATTAAACAAATTCAATTGTTTAATTTTAAAGCTCAAAGCAAAGAGGAACTAAATCGAGATAAGAGGAAGGAGAAAGCAATCGAGTAGCCTATCCGTGAAGCTGTTCAATTATACCCGAGGTAAGTTTTGAGTAGTTTTTTAGTATGAAATTGATGACGCTTTTATAAGAGTATATTAAGTGAATTGCAATCTTTGGTTTGTTCTTGATTATAGTTGTATAATAAATAGTGTATGTGTACCATTATAGTATAATGGTCACTTTGGGATTAAGCTTGAATGGTGAAATGAATGTGTGGTATTAAGTATAACTCTTGAGCCGAAATGTGAATGATGATGTGCATATTGAGCTTATATCCGAATGTAGTAAATGACTACTAAAGTGATAGGTTGAATGAGATATGTTAAAATATGTCTAAGTATGCATGGTATTTGAAATATATTCGGACATGAGGTCCGCAGGCTATATCTGGGAATATATCCGGACATGAGGTCCACAGGCTATGTGTTGGAAATATATCCGGACATGAGGTCTGCAGGCTATGTGCTGGAAATATATCCGAACTTAAAGTCTACAGGCTATGTGCTGGAAATATATCCGGACTTGAAGTCCGCAGGCTACGTGCTAGAATGGTACCCGAGTTAAAGACCCGTGGACTTGTGTTATAAATGTGTTTCGAGTTCTAATACTTGACAGGACCGAGGCCAGTAAGTTAAGTAAGACTACGATATTGAATGTCCATGGTAACCATCGTCGAGTAAGTAATATATATACTTTACATGTTAACGTACGTATTATGTGCTCATATGTGAATTGATTTTAAAATGATTTATTAGTATCAAAGAACCATGTATATATATATATATATATATATATAGGTGTGTGGATGAATTCGGTATTTGAGGATAAGACAATGACATATTCGGTCACTGTAAGTCATTATAGGAAAATATGTGACTAAAATGTAATTGTATAAACCATGTAGATAATGAACATGTGCTAGAAATTTTCTTGTGTATACATAAATACATATTCGTCCAATAGGATTTATAAATAGTGTACTTGTGTATATTCGACCAAGTGAATTACAATTAGAATATGAGTTTTGTGATATTTAATGTTCGTTTTATATGATACGTTTTGATTGTTTGAAATGCTTAAAACTTACTAAGCATAGTAATACTTACTTTGTTGCCTTAATTCTCTATTTTATAGATCTTGTTCATCAGCTACGGTCTCGGGGATCTTAAAGTCGAAGTCGTCCACACTATCTAAGCCTTTTGGTACTCTAGTAGTTAAATTTCGATAATGGCATGTATAGGCTTGACTTTTTGTTGTCAAATAATTATCTTTTTGATGATGTATATATGTATAGCCATGCGAAAATGGCTTGATAAGTTACTATATGTGTTCCAAATGGTTAATGTGAATGTGTGGTTGAGATTTGATTAATGTTTTCAATGTTTGATGTGAATTGAACTTAAGAATGAATCACTATACCTAATTATCTTGATATGACTCTTTTGTATATGGTAATACTCTTTAACCCTCTGGCGACGGGTACGGGTTAGGGGTGTTACAAGTTTGAGGATGGCACCTTATGAGGCCTTGTATGGCAAGAAGTACTGAACTCCATTGTACTGGACAGAACTTAAGGAAAATCAGATTCACGGAGTTGATTTAATTAAAGAAACTGAAGAGAAAGTTAAAGTGATACGAGACTATTTGAAAGCGGCATCGGATAGGCAAAAGCCATATGCTGATCTGAAAAGAAAGGAAATTGAGTTTCAAGTTAGAGATGGAGTATTCTTGAAAGTGTCCCCATGGAAAAAAGTGTTGAGGTTTAGCCGGAAAGGAAAACTGAGTCCGCGATTTATTGGACCGTACAAGATCATTGAAAGAGTTGGACCGTTAGCCTATCGCTTGGCATTGCCACCTGAACTGGAAAACATTCACGATGTGTTCCACGTATCTATATTAAGGCGATACCGATCAAACCCCTCTCACGTGATTTCACCGACTGAGATTCAAATTCGACTGGACATGACCTATGGAGAGGAACCAATTAAGATATTGGCTCGTGAGGTTAAACAGCTGAGGAATAAAGATGTGGCCTTAGTAAAAGTTTTATGGCATCCTCATGGTGTAAAAGAGGCTACATGGGAACCAGAAGAAACCATGAGAAGCCAATATCTGAATCTGTTCACTGGTAAGACTTTCGAGGACGAAAGTCCCTAAGGGGGAGAAATGTAACATCCCAAAACAGGCTTAGTTGGAATAGTGGTTTTGGGACCACAAATCCGACATCAAAATATTTATTTTATAATTATTATGAGGCCTAGAATATGAGAATGTGCATGTGTTAAAATTTCATGAAGAAATTCTTTGAGTAAGCGCCCAATTGGAAAATTAGAGACTAAATTGAATAAATTGCAAAACTTGGATTCTAGAAGCAATTTGCATGAAATTACTTTAGATTATAAAATAGAAGGTTTTGGGGAGCAATTTGCCCAATTTTTAAGTTTTTGGACAAAAATGGGCTTGCATGGATGAAATTTCAAAGAAAGGGCTTAAGGGCATTTTGGTCATTTGGTATATTAATGAAATAAAATGGGAAAAAGAAGGCAAAAATCAGCCATTCTTCTCCCTTGTCCAGCCTAAATTCCTAAGTCACCATAGCTAGGGTTTCCAAGCTTTCAAGCTCATTAGTAAGTGCTCCCAAGCCCCGTTTTTAATGTTCTTTGTAATTTTGAGATCCCGATAGCTTACTCTCTACATTTCTACCCATATTTCATGCTAGGGTTCATGTTTAAAAATTTACCCATGCATGAGTTACATGTATTTTGATGTTTTATGGAGGAATATGAAAGTTTGAGGTGTGTTAAACAACTTTTCCTAGGTGATTTTCATGAAAAACCCCTAAAGGGACCTTTTTGCAAAAGTTGTAAAATGTGTGGTAGAAATGTAAAAATAATGGAAAATGTGGGCTACCATAAGAGGTAAAAGTGTTCGGCTAGGCTTGAGTAAGGTAGAAATTGCATGCGTTTCATTATACGAACCTAGGGACTAAATCGTAAAAATGTGAAAGTTTAGGGGTAAAACTGTCATTTGGACCGGGGGTGGAATTTAGACTTGAAATGTATAATGTGGAGTTTTAATGATCTACTTTTATTGTTATAGACCCCGAGGAACAAATTCTGAAAGTCGATCGAGGAAAACAAAAGGTTTCGGAATAACCGAAACACGACACTGAAACGAATAGCAAGTAAGTTCAGATAACATAAAGTAAACACTCAATGTGCCTAATTATATGATTTATGAATGCATCATGATTGCATTTATTAATAACATGAAATTTTCTGAAATGTATGTTTAAGTGTGAATTGTGATAAATGTCCCGATTGAGGCTAAAAAGGGAATTTGATGGATAAACCATGGTTGACATGTGTAATGAGGTCCTGTATGTGTTTTAGTAAGGATTTAGCCCAGGCGGGTAATCTGTTGATCTCATTTATAAAAGGATCTAGCCTGGACAGGTGTTCCTTTGAATGGTCGAGCCTCTCGAAGAATATGTGTGCATTATGGATTTAGCCAAGACGGGTAATCTGATTAGGATCTGAATTTAGCCTAGACTGGTAATTCAGATCCGAGCTCAATAAAGGTGTTTGTCGTTATAAGAGATTTAGCCTGGACTAGTAATCCCGACATCGCCCGATGTTATCACTGGTACTTTTTCTCTCTATAATACTAATGTAGTTGCATTAATTGATCTTGGATTGACCCATTCTTATGTTTGTTTGAAATTGGTAAGTAGTAAGAACTTGCCTGTTGAGTTTACTGAGTTTGTGATTAGAGTGTCAACCTGTTGAGTTTACTGAGTTTGTGATTAGAGTGTCAACCTGTTGAGTTTACTGAGTTTGTGATTAGAGTGTCAAACCCTTTAGGCAAACATGTATTAGTTGATAGAGTTTGCAAGAATTGTCCCTTGATGATTCGAGGTCACTGCTTTCTGGCTGATTTAATGTTGCTGCCATTTGATGAATTCGATATTATTTTGGGTATGGATTGGTTGACACTGCATGATGCCATAGTCAACTATAAAAGAAAGATTATTGAGCTGAAATATGAAAATGGTAAAACTCTTCAGATTGATTCAGATGGGTCGGGTGAGTTACCTGTTGTGATTTCTTCGATGTTTGCCCAAAAATATGTAAAGAAAGGTTGTGAAGCTTATCTCACTTATGTATTGAATACAAAGATGTTTGAATTGAAAATTGAGTCAGTGCCGATAGTTTGTGAATATCCAGATGTGTTTCCAGAAGAGTTGCCTGGGTTACCTCCGATTAGAGAAGTTGAGTTTGGTATTGATTTAGTACCAGAGACATCACTGATATCTATTACTTTGTATAGAATGGCTTCAACTGAATTGAAAGAATTAAAAGCTCAGTTGCTAGAGTTGACAGATAAGGGTTTTACGAGACTGAGTTTTTCTCCTTGGGGTGTTCCAGTGTTATTTGTAAAGAAGAAGACGAATCCATAAGGCTTTGTATCGACTACCGACAGCTCAACAAGGTGACTACAAAGAACAAGTATCCTTTACCGAGGATTGATGACTTGTTTGATCAGTTGACAAGAGCAACGGTATTCTCAAAAATTGATTTGAGATCTGACAACTATCAGTTGAGAGCTAAAGAGGCAGATGTGCCGAAAACTGCTTTCAGGACAATGTATGGGCACCATGAATTTCTTGTCATGCCTTTTGGAATAACTAATGCACCTTTTGTTTTTATGGACTTGATGAATAGAATCTTCCGACCATATTTAGATAACTTTGTGGTTGTGTTCATCGATGACATCCTGATTTATTTTTAGGATGGGTTCGAGCATGCCGAGTACTTGAGAATTGTATTATAGACATTGAGGGATAAGAAATTGTTTGCTAAATTCAGTAAAAGTGAGTTCTGGCTTCGAAAAGTTAGATTTTTGGGACATATTGTTTCAGGTGATGGTATTCGGGTTAGTCCAAGTAAGATTTCGTCAATTGTTGATTGGAAACCACTGATGAATGTATCTGAAGTTAGGAGCTTCTTGGACTTAGCTGAATATTACCGAAATTTTGTCAAAGGATTTTCGATGATTGCTACTCCTATGACCAAGCTGTTGCAAAAAGATGTTAAATTTTAATGGTCTGAAAAATGTAAACAAAGTTCCGAGAAGTTGAAAGCACTATTGACTGAGGCACCAATTTTAGTGCATCCTGAACCGGGAAAAAAGTTTGTGATTTATAGTGATGTGTTATTGAATGGATTAGGATGTGTGTTGATGCAAGAGGGCAAAGTGATAGCTTATGCCTCGGGACAGTTGAAACTGCATGGAAGAATTATCCGACACATGATTTGGAATTAGCTGCCATTTTTTTTGCTTTAGAAATTTGGAGACATCATTTGTACGATGAGAAATGACATATCTTTACTAATCATAAGAGTTTGAAATACTTGATAATTCAGAAAGATTTAAACTTAAGGCAACGGAGATGGCTCGAGTTACTGAAGGATTACGAGCTAGTAATTGATTACCACCCTGGTAAGGCAAATGTAGTTGCAGATGCGTTGAGTACAAAAACTTTGTTTGCTTTGAAAGCGATGCATAC